>NC_091471.1:333281528-333493408 GCF_036971445.1 Narcine bancroftii | reverse complement strand
ATGATCTGTGTAGTCTGTGTCTGCTGGACGTCTTGCCTCAATATCTCCATTCACCCATGGTGCACCACTAATGGAGAGCTCATCAGCAACAGACATTCCTGAACAGCAATTAATTTGTGTCGCCTCTCCCTTGGGGATTTGGGATTTTAAGTACTTCCTCTTGCTTCATTTTATTTCTGCTGAGGAGTTGTGGGGCAGGAGGTTGGAGACCTGGAACCTGCAAAGATATTGCCCATTAATTGAGATGTGCCACAAAGGCTTTCTGAGGGGTTCATTGATGCAGAAAGACAAAAAAAATGAGTGATTTTTATTCAACAGGATTTTCAGTTCATTCTGAAGGGCCTGGCTCGTTTGCTTAACAATCCTCTGCTGCAGACCTATCTTCCCAACTCCACCAAGAAAATCCAGTTCCACCAGGAGCTGCTGGTCCTTTTCTGGAAACTCTGTGATTTCAACAAAGTAAGTAACTTGTAAACACTCAGGGAGAATGAACACAAATGGGGACAAGAGTGGGGGAGAGAGGTGTGGGGAGGTCACTGTGATACTGTGGGGGAGAGAGGAGTGGGGAGGTCACTGTGATACTGTGGGGGAGAGAGGTGTGGGGAGGTCACTGTGATACTGTGGGGGAGAGAGGAGTGGGGCAGATCACTGTGATACTGTGGGGAAAAGAGGTGTGGGGAGGACACTGTGATACTGTGGGGGAGAGAGGTGTGGGGAGGTCACTGTGATACTGTGGGGGAGAGAGGTGTGGGGCAGGTCAATGTTATACTGTGGGGGAGAGAAGTTGTGGGGCAGGTCACTGTGATACTGTGGGGGAGAGAGGTGTGGGGTGGTCACTGATACTGTGGGGGAGAGATGTGTGGGCAGGTCACTTTGAAACTGTGGGGGAGAGATGTGTGGGGCAGGTAACTGTGATACTGTAGGGGAGGGATGTGTGGGGCAGTTCAGTGTGATACTGTGGGGGAGAGATGTGTGGGGAGGTCATTGATACTGTGGGGGTGAGATGTGTGGGGAGGTCACAGTGATACTGTGGGGCAGGTCACTGATACTGTGGGGGAGAGATGTGTGGGGCAGGTCACTGTGATACTCTGGGGGTGAGATGTGTAGGGCAGGTCACTGTGATACTGTGGGGGAGAGAGGTGTGGGGCAGGTCACTTTGATACTGTGGGGGAGAGATGTGTGGGGCAGGTCACTGTGATACTGTGGGGGAGGGATGTGTGGGGCAGGTCACTGTGATACTGTGGGGGAGAGATGTGTGGGGCAGGTCACTGTGATACTGTGGGGGAGAGATGTGTGGGGAGGTCATTGATACTGTGGGGGTGAGATGTGTGGGGAGGTCACAGTGATACTGTGGGGCAGGTCACTGATACTGTGGGGGAGAGATGTGTGGGGCAGGTCACTTTGATACTGTGGGGGAGAGATGTGTGGGGCAGGTCACTGTGATACTGTGGGGGAGGGATGTGTGGGGCAGGTCACTGTGATACTGTGGGGGAGAGATGTGTGGGGCAGGTCACTGTGATACTGTCGGAGAGAGAGGTGTGGGGCAGGTCATTGTGATACTGTGGGGGAGAGATGTGTGGGTAGGTCACTGTGATACTGTGGGGGAGAGATGTGTGGGGCAGGTCATTTTGATACTGTGGGGGAGAGATGTGTGGGGAGGTCACTGTGATACTGTGGGGGAGAGATGTGTGGGGAGGTCACTGTGATACTGTGGGGGAGAGATGTGTGGGGCAGGTCACTGTGATACTGTGGGGGAGAGATGTGTGGGGAGGTCACTGTGATACTGTGGGGGAGAGATTTGTGGGGCAGGTCATTGTGATACTGTGGGGGAGAGATGTGTGGGGAGGTCACTGTGATACTGTGGGGGAGAGATGTGTGGGGCAGGTCACTGTGAAACTGTGGGGGAGAGATGTGTTGGGAAGGTCACTGTGATACTGTGGGGGAGAGATGTGTGGGGCAGGTTACTGTGATACTGTGGGGGAGAGATGAGTGGGGCAGGTCACTGTGATACTGTGGGGGAGAGATGTGTGGGGCAGGTCACTGTGATACTGTGGGGGAGAGAGGTATGGGGCAGGTCACTTTGATACTGTGGGGGAGAGAAGTGTGGGGCAGGTCACTGTGGGGGAGAGATGTGTGGGGCAGGTAATTGTGATACTGTGGGGGAGAGATGTGTGGGGAGGTCACTGATACTGTGGGGGAGAGATGTGTGGGAAGGTCACTGTGATACTGTGGGGGAGAGATGTGTGGGGCAGGTCGCTGTGAGACTGTGGGGGAGAGAGGTATGGGGCAGGTCACTTTGATACTGTGGGGGAGAGATGTGTGGGGCAGGTCACTGTGATACTGTGGGGGAGAGATGTGTGGGGCAGGTCATTGTGATACTGTGGGGGAGAGATGTGTGGGGAGGTCACTGATACTGTGGGGGAGAGATGTGTGGGAAGGTCACTGTGATACTGTGGGGGAGAGGTGTGGGGCAGGTCATTGTGATACTGTGGGGGAGAGATGTGTGGGAAGGTCACTGTGATACTGTGGGGGAGAGATGTGTGGGGCAGGTCACTGTGATACTGTGGGGGAGAGAGGTGTGGGCAGGTCACTTTGATACTGTGGGGGAGAGATGTGAGGGGCAGGTCACTGTGATACTGTGGGGGAATGATGAGTGGGGCAGGTCACTGTGATACTGTGGGGGAGAGATGTGTGGGGCAGGTCATTGTGATACTGTGGGGGAGAGATGTGTGGGGAGGTCACTGTGATACTGTGGGGGAGAGATGTGTGGGGAGGTCACTGTGATACTGTGGGGGAGAGATGTGTGGGGCAGGTCACTGTGATACTGTGGGGGAGAGGGGTGTGGGGCAGGTCACTTTGATACTGTGCGGGAGAGATGTGTGGGGCAGGTCACTGTGATACTGTGGGCGAGAGAGGTGTGGGGCAGGTCATTGTGATACTGTGGGGGAGAGAGGTGTGGGGCAGGTCATTGTGATACTGTGGGGGAGAGGTGTGGGGCAGGTCATTGTGATACTGTGGGGGAGAGATGTGTGGGAAGGTCACTGTGATACTGTGGGGGAGAGATGTGTAGGGCAGGTCATTTTGATACTGTGGGGGAGAGATGTGTGGGGAGGTCACTGTGATACTGTGGGGGAGAGATGTGTGGGGAGGTCACTGTGATACTGTGGGGGAGAGATGTGTGGGGCAGGTCACTGTGATACTGTTGGGGAGAGATGTGTGGGGAGGTCACTGTGAGAGATTTGTGGGGCAGGTCATTGTGATACTGTGGGGGAGAGATGTGTGGGGAGGTCACTTTGATACTGTGGGGGAGAATGTGTGGGGCAGGTCACTGTGATACTGTGGGGGAGAGATCTGTGGGGCAGGTCACTGTGATACTGTGGGGGAGAGAGGTTTGGGGCAGGTCACTTCGATACTGTGGGGGAGTGATGTGTGGGGCAGGTCACTGTGATACTGTGGGGGAGAGATGTGTGGGGCAGGTCATTGTGATACTGTGGTGGAGAGATGTGTGGGGAGGTCACTGATACTGTGGGGGAGAGATGAGTGGGGAGGTCACTGTGATACTGTGGGGGAGAGATGTGTGGGGCAGGTCATTGTGATACTGTTGGGGAGAGATGTGTGGGGAGGTCACTGTGATACTGTGGGGGAGAGATGTGTGGGGAGGTCACTGTGATACTGTGGGGGAGAGATGTGTGGGGCAGGTCACTGTGATACTGTTGGGGAGAGATGTGTGGGGAGGTCACTGTGATACTGTGGGTGAGAGATTTGTGGGGCAGGTCATTGTGATACTGTGGGGGAGAGATGTGTGGGGAGGTCACTTTGATACTGTGGGGGAGAGATGTGTGGAGAGGTCACTGTGATACTGTGGGGGAGAGATGTGTGGGGCAGGTTACTGTGATTCTGTGGGGGAGAGAGGTGTGGGGAGGTCACTGTGATACTGTGGGGGAGAGATTTGTGGGGCAGGTCATTGTGATACTGTGGGGGAGAGATGTGTGGGGAGGTCACTGTGATACTGTGGGGGAGAGATGTGTGGGGCAGGTCACTGTGAAACTGTGGGGGAGAGATGTGTTGGGAAGGTCACTGTGATACTATGGGGGAGAGATGAGTGGGGCAGGTCACTGTGATACTGTGGGGGAGAGATGTGTGGGGCAGGTCACTGTGATACTGTGGGGGAGAGAGGTATGGGGCAGGTCACTTTGATACTGTGGGGGAGAGATGTGTGGGGCAGGTCACTGTGATACTGTGGGGGAGAGATGTGTGGGGCAGGTAATTGTGATACTGTGGGGGAGAGATGTGTGGGGAGGTCACTGATACTGTGGGGAAGAGATGTGTGGGAAGGTCACTGTGATACTGTGGGGGAGAGATGTGTGGGGCAGGTCACTGTGAGACTGTGGGGGAGAGAGGTATGGGGCAGGTCACTTTGATACTGTGGGGGAGAGATGTGTGGGGCAGGTCACTGTGATACTGTGGGGGAGAGATGTGTGGGGCAGGTCATTGTGATACTGTGGGGGAGAGATGTGTGGGGAGGTCACTGATACTGTGGGGGAGAGATGTGTGGGAAGGTCACTGTCATACTGTGGGGGAGAGGTGTGGGGCAGGTCATTGTGATACTGTGGGGGAGAGATGTGTGGGAAGGTCACTGTGATACTGTGGGGGAGAGATGTGTGGGGCAGGTCACTGTGATACTGTGGGGGAGAGAGGTGTGGGCAGGTCACTTTGATACTGTGGGGGAGAGATGTGAGGGGCAGGTCACTGTGATACTGTGGGGGAATGATGTGTGGGGCAGGTCATTTTGATACTGTGGGGGAGAGATGTGTGGGGAGGTCACTGTGATACTGTGGGGGAGAGATTTGTGGGGAGGTCACTGTGATACTGTGGGGGAGAGATGTGTGGGGCAGGTCACTGTGATACTGTTGGGGAGAGATGTGTGGGGAGGTCACTGTGATACTGTGGGTGAGAGATTTGTGGGGCAGGTCATTGTGATACTGTGGGGGAGAGATGTGTGGGGAGGTCACTTTGATACTGTGGGGGAGAATGTGTGGGGCAGGTCACTGTGATACTGTGGGGGAGAGATCTGTGGGGCAGGTCACTGTGATACTGTGGGGGAGAGAGGTTTGGGGCAGGTCACTTCGATACTGTGGGGGAGTGATGTGTGGGGCAGGTCACTGTGATACTGTGGGGGAGAGATGTGTGGGGCAGGTCATTGTGATACTGTGGGGGAGAGATGTGTGGGGAGGTCACTGTGATACTGTGGGGGAGAGATGTGTGGGGCAGGTCATTGTGATACTGTTGGGGAGAGATGTGTGGGGAGGTCACTGTGATACTGTGGGGGAGAGATGTGTGGGGAGGTCACTGTGATACTGTGGGGGAGTGATGTGTGGGGCAGGTCACTGTGATACTGTGGGGGAGAGATGTGTGGGGCAGGTCATTGTGATACTGTGGGGGAGAGATGTGTGGGGAGGTCACTGTGATACTGTGGGGGAGAGATGTGTGGGGCAGGTCATTGTGATACTGTTGGGGAGAGATGTGTGGGGAGGTCACTGTGATACTGTGGGGGAGAGATGTGTGGGGAGGTCACTGTGATACTGTGGGGGAGAGATGCGTGGGGCAGGTCACTGTGATACTGTTGGGGAGAGATGTTTGGGGCAGGTCACTTCGAGACTGTGGGGGAGTGATGTGTGGGGCAGGACACTGTGATACTGTGGGGGAGAGATGTGTGGGGCAGGTCATTGTGATACTGTGGGGGAGAGATGTGTGGGGAGGTCACTGATACTGTGGGGGAGAGATGTGTGGGGAGGTCACTGTGATACTGTGGGGGAGAGATGTGTGGGGCAGGTCATTGTGATACTGTTGGGGAGAGATGTGTGGGGAGGTCACTGTGATACATTGGGGGAGAGATGTGTGGGGCAGGTCATTGTGATACTGTGGGGGTGAGATGTGTGGAGAGGTCACTGTGATACTGTGGGGGAGAGATGTGTGGGGCAGGTTACTGTGATACTGTGGGGGAGAGAGGTGTGGGGAGGTCACTGTGATACTGTGGGGGAGAGATTTGTGGGGCAGGTCATTGTGATACTGTGGGGGAGAGATGTGTGGGGAGGTCACTGTGATACTGTGGGGGAGAGATGTGTGGGGCAGGTCACTGTGAAACTGTGGGGGAGAGATGTGTTGGGAAGGTCACTGTGATACTGTGGGGGAGAGATGTGTGGGGCAGGTTACTGTGATACTGTGGGGGAGAGATGAGTGGGGCAGGTCACTGTGATACTGTGGGGGAGAGATGTGTGGGGCAGGTCACTGTGATACTGTGGGGGAGAGAGGTATGGGGCAGGTCACTTTGATACTGTGGGGGAGAGATGTGTGGGGCAGGTCACTGTGATACTGTGGGGGAGAGATGTGTGGGGCAGGTAATTGTGATACTGTGGGGGAGAGATGTGTGGGGAGGTCACTGATACTGTTGGGGAGAGATGTGTGGGAAGGTCACTGTGATACTGTGGGGGAGAGATGTGTGGGGCAGGTCACTGTGAGACTGTGGGGGAGAGAGGTATGGGGCAGGTCACTTTGATACTGTGGGGGAGAGATGTGTGGGGCAGGTCACTGTGATACTGTGGGGGAGAGATGTGTGGGGCAGGTCATTGTGATACTGTGGGGGAGAGATGTGTGGGGAGGTCACTGATACTGTGGGGGAGAGATGTGTGGGAAGGTCACAGTGATACTGTGGGGGAGAGGTGTGGGGCAGGTCATTGTGATACTGTGGGGGAGAGATGTGTGGGAAGGTCACTGTGATACTGTGGGGGAGAGATGTGTGGGGCAGGTCACTGTGATACTGTGGGGGAGAGAGGTGTGGGCAGGTCACTTTGATACTGTGGGGGAGAGATGTGAGGGGCAGGTCACTGTGATACTGTGGGGGAATGATGAGTGGGGCAGGTCACTGTGATACTGTGGGGGAGAGATGTGTGGGGCAGGTCATTGTGATACTGTGGGGGAGAGATGTGTGGGGAGGTCACTGTGATACTGTGGGGGAGAGATGTGTGGGGAGGTCACTGTGATACTGTGGGGGAGAGATGTGTGGGGCAGGTCACTGTGATACTGTGGGGGAGAGGGGTGTGGGGCAGGTCACTTTGATACTGTGCGGGAGAGGTGTGTGGGGCAGGTCACTGTGATACTGTGCGCGAGAGAGGTGTGGGGCAGGTCATTGTGATACTGTGGGGGAGAGAGGTGTGGGGCAGGTCATTGTGATACTGTGGGGGAGAGGTGTGGGGCAGGTCATTGTGATACTGTGGGGGAGAGATGTGTGGGAAGGTCACTGTGATACTGTGGGGGAGAGATGTGTGGGGCAGGTCATTTTGATACTGTGGGGGAGAGATGTGTGGGGAGGTCACTGTGATACTGTGGGGGAGAGATGTGTGGGGAGGTCACTGTGATACTGTGGGGGAGAGATGTGTGGGGCAGGTCACTGTGATACTGTTGGGGAGAGATGTGTGGGGAGGTCACTGTGATACTGTGGGTGAGAGATTTGTGGGGCAGGTCATTGTGATACTGTGGGGGAGAGATGTGTGGGGAGGTCACTTTGATACTGTGGGGGAGAATGTGTGGGGCAGGTCACTGTGATACTGTGGGGGAGAGATCTGTGGGGCAGGTCACTGTGATACTGTGGGGGAGAGAGGTTTGGGGCAGGTCACTTCAATACTGTGGGGGAGTGATGTGTGGGGCAGGTCACTGTGATACTGTGGGGGAGAGATGTGTGGGGCAGGTCATTGTGATACTGTGGGGGAGAGATGTGTGGGGAGGTCACTGATACTGTGGGGGAGAGATGTGTGGGGAGGTCACTGTGATACTCTGGGGGAGAGATGTGTGGGGCAGGTCATTGTGATACTGTTGGGGAGAGATGTGTGGGGAGGTCACTGTGATACATTGGGGGAGAGATGTGTGGGGCAGGTCATTGTGATACTGTGGGGGTGAGATGTGTGGAGAGGTCACTGTGATACTGTGGGGGAGAGATGTGTGGGGCAGGTCATTGTGATACTGTGGGGGAGAGATGTGTGGGGAGGTCACTGTGATACTGTGGGCGAGAGGTGTGTTGGGTAGGTCACTGTGATACTGTGGGGGAGAGATGTGTGGGCAGGTCACTTTGATACTGCGGGGGAGAGATGAGTGGGGCAGGTCACTGTGATACTGTGGGGAAGAGATGTGTGGGGCAGGTCACTGTGATACTGTGGGGGAGAGATGTGTGGGGAGGTCACTGTGATACTGTAGGGGAGAGATGTGTGGGGAGGTCACTGTGATACTGTGGGGGAGAGATGTGTGGGGCAGGTCACTGTGATACTGTGGGGGAGAGAGGTGTGGGGCAGGTCACTTTGATACTGTGGGGGAGAGATATGTGAGGCAGGTCACTGTGATACTGTGGGGGAGAGAGGTGTGGGGCAGGTCATTGTGATACTGTGGGGGAGAGATGTGTGGGGAGGTCACTGTGATACTGTGGACAGAGATGTGTGGGGAGGTCACTGTGATACTGTGGGGGAGAGATGTGTGGGGCAGGTCATTGTGATACTGTGGGGGAGAGATGTGTGGGGAGGTCACTGTGATACTGTGGGGGAGAGATGTGTGGGCAAGTCACTGTGATACTGTGGGGGAGAGATGTGTGGGGCAGGTCACTGTGATACTGTGGGGGAGAGATGTGTGGGGAGGTCACTGTGATACTGTGGGGGAGAGATGTGTAGGGAGGTCACTGTGATACTGTGGGGAAGAAATGTGTGGGCAGGTCACTGTGATACTGTGGGGGAGAGAGGTGTGGGGCAGGTCACTTTGATACTGTGGGGGAGAGATATGTGAGGCAGGTCACTGTGATACTGTGGGGGAGAGATGTGTGGGGAGGTCACTGTGATACTGTGGGGGAGAGATGTGTGTGCAGGTCACTGATACTGTGGGGGAGGGATGTGTGGGGCAGTTCACTGTGATACTGTGGGGGAGGGATGTGTGGGGCAGTTCACTGTGATACTGTGGGGGAGAGATGTGTGGGAGGTCACTGTGATACTCTGTGGGTGAGAGGTGTGGGGCAGGTCACTGTGATACTGTGGGGGAGAGATGTGTGGGGCAGGTCACTGTGATACTGTGGGGGAGAGGTGTGTTGGGTAGGTCACTGTGATACTGTGGGGGAGAGATGTGTGGATCAGGTCACTGTGATACTGTGGGGGAGAGAGGTGTGGGCAGGTCACTTTGATACTGTGTGGGAGAGATGTGTGGGCCAGGTCACTGTGATACTGCAGGGGAGTGATGAGTGGGGCAGGTCATTGTGATACTGTGGGGGAGAGATGTGTGGGGCAGGTCATTGTGATACTGTGGGGGAGAGATGTGTAGGGAGGTCACTGTGATACTGTAGGGGAGAGATGTGTGGGAAGGTCACTGTGATACTGTGGGGGAGTGATGTGTGGGGCAGGTCACTGTGATACTGTGGGGGAGAGATGTGTGGGGCAGGTCACTGTGATACTGTGGGGGAGAGAGGTGTGGGGCAGGTCACTTTGATACTGTGGGGGAGAGATGTGTTGGGCAGGTCACTGTGATATGTGGGGGAGAGATGTGTGGGGAGGTCACTGTGATACTGTGGACAGAGATGTGTGGGGAGGTCACTGTGATACTGTGGGGGAGAGATGTGTGAGGCAGGTCATTGTGATACTGTGGGGGAGAGATGTGTGGGGAGGTCACTGTGATACTGTGGGGGAGAGATGTGTGGGCAAGTCACTGTGATACTGTGGGGGAGAGATGTGTGGGGCAGGTCACTGTGATACTGTGGGGGAGAGTTGTGTTGGGGAGGTCACCGTGATACTGTGGGGGAGAGAGGTGTGGGGCAGGTCACTTTGATACTGTGGGGGAGAGATGTGTGGGGCAGGTCACTGTGATACTGTGGGGGAGGAATGTGTGGGACAGGTCACTGTGATACTGTGGGGGAGAGATGTGTGGGGCAGTTCACTGTGATACTGTGGGGGAGAGATGTGTGGGGCAGGTCACTGTGATACTGTGGGGGAGAGATGTGTGGGGAGGTCACTGTGATACTGCGGGGGAGAGATGAGTGGGGAGGTCATTGTGATACTGTGGGGGAGAGTTGTGTGGGGAGGTCACTGTGATACTGTGGGGGAGAGATGTGTGGGCAGGTCACTATGATACTGTGGGGGAGAGATGTGTGGGGCAGGTCACTGTGATACTGTGGGGGAGGAATGTGTGGGGCAGTTCACTCTGATACTGTGGGGGAGAGATGTGTGGGGAGGTCACAGTGATACTGTGGGGGAGAGAGGTGTGGGAGGTCACTGTGATACTCTGTGGGTGAGAGGTGTGGGGCAGGTCACTGTGATACTGTGGGGGAGAGATGTGTGGGGCAGGTCACTGTGATACTGTGGGGGAGAGGTGTGTTGGGTTGGTCACTGTGATACTGTGGGGGAGAGATGTGTGGATCAGGTCACTGTGATACTGTGGGGGAGAGAGGTGTGGGCAGGTCACTTTGATACTGTGTGGGAGAGATGTGTGGGCCAGGTCACTGTGATACTGCAGGGGAGAGATGAGTGGGGCAGGTAATTGTGATACTGTGGGGGAGAGATGTGTGGGAAGGTCACTGTGATACTGTGGGGGAGAGATGTGTGGGGCAGGTCACTGTGATACTGTGAGGGAGAGATGTGTGGGGCAGGTCACTGTGATACTGTGGGGGAGAGAGGTGTGGGGCAGGTCACTTTGATACTGTGGGGGAGAGATGTGTGGGGCAGGTCACTGTGATACTGTGGGGGAGAGAGGTGTGGGGCAGGTCATTGTGATACTGTGGGGGAGAGATGTGTCGGGAGGTCACTGTGATACTGTGGGGGAGAGATGTGTGGGGAGGTCACTGTTATACAGTGGGGGAGAGAGGTGTGGGGCAGGTCACTTTGATACTGTGAGGGAGAGATGTGTGGGCAGGTCACTGTGATACTGTGGGGGAGGAATGTGTTGGACAGGTCACTGTGATACTGTGGGGGAGGGATGTGTGGGGCAGTTCACTGTGATACTGTGGGGTAGAGATGTGTGGGGCAGGTCACTGTGATACTGTGGGGGAGAGATGTGTGGGGAGGTCACTGTGATACTGTTGGGGAGAGATGTGTGGGGAGGTCACTGTGATACTCTGGGGGAGAGATGTGTGGATCAGGTCACTGTGATACTGTGGGGGACAGAGGTGTGGGCAGGTCACTTTGATACTGTGGGGGAGAGATGTGTGGGGCAGGTCATTGTGATACTGCAGGGGAGAGATGAGTGGGGCAGGTCATTGTGATACTGTGGGGGAGAGATGTGTTGGGAGGTCACTGTGATACTGTGGGGGAGAGATGTGTGGGAAGGTCACTGTGATACTGTGGGGGAGAGATGTGTGGGGCAGGTCACTGTGATACTGTGGGGGAGAGAGGTGTGGGAGGTCACTGTGATACTCTGTGGGTGAGAGGTGTGGGGCAGGTCACTGTGATACTGTGGGGGAGAGATGTGTGGGGCAGGTCACTGTGATACTGTGGGGGAGAGTTGTGTTGGGGAGGTCACTGTGATACTGTGGGGGAGAGAGGTGTGGGGCAGGTCACTTTGATACTGTGGGGGAGAGATGTGTGGGGCAGGTCACTGTGATACTGTGGGGGAGGAATGTGTGGGACAGGTCACTGTGATACTGTGGGGGAGAGATGTGTGGTGCAGGTCATTGTGATACTGTGGGGGAGAGATGTGTGGGGAGGTCACTGTGATACTGTGGGGGAGAGATGTGTGGGGAGGTCACTGTGATACTGTGGGGGAGAGATGTGTGTGCAGGTCACTGTGATACTGTGGGGCAGGAATGTGTGGGGCAGTTCACTGTGATACTGTGGGGGAGAGATGAGTGGGGCAGGTCACTGTGATACTGTGGGGGAGAGATGTGTGGGGAGGTCACTGTGATACTGTGGGGGAGAGATGTGTGGGGAGGTCACTGTTTTACTGTGGGGGAGAGATGTGTGGGGAGGTCACTGTGATACTGTGGGGGAGAGATGTGTTGGCAGGTCACCGTGATACTGTGGGGGAGAGATGTGTGGTGCAGGTCATTGTGATACTGTGGGGGAGAGATGTGTGGGGAGGTCACTGTGATACTGTGGGGGAGAGATGTGTGGGGAGGTCACTGTGATACTGTGGGGGAGAGATGTGTGTGCAGGTCACTGTGATACTGTGGGGGAGGAATGTGTGGGGCAGTTCACTCTGATACTGTGGGGGAGAGATGTGTGGGGAGGTCACAGTGATACTGTGGGGGAGAGAGGTGTGGGAGGTCACTGTGATACTCTGTGGGTGAGAGGTGTGGGGCAGGTCACTGTGATACTGTGGGGGAGAGATGTGTGGGGCAGGTCACTGTGATACTGTGGGGGAGAGGTGTGTTGGGTTGGTCACTGTGATACTGTGGGGGAGAGATGTGTGGATCAGGTCACTGTGATACTGTGGGGGAGAGAGGTGTGGGCAGGTCACTTTGATACTGTTTGGGAGAGATGTGTGGGCCAGGTCACTGGGATACTGCAGGGGAGAGATGAGTGGGGCAGGTAATTGTGATACTGTGGGGGAGAGATGTGTGGGAAGGTCACTGTGATACTGTGGGGGAGAGATGTGTAGGGCAGGTCATTGTGATACTGTGGGGGAGAGATGTGTGGGGAGGTCACTGATACTGTGGGGGAGAGATGTGTGGGGAGGTCACTGTGAGACTGCAGGGGAGAGATGAGTGGGGCAGGTCATTGTGATACTGTGGGGGAGAGATGTGTGGGGCAGGTCATTGTGATACTGTGGGGGAGAGATGTGTAGGGAGGTCACTGTGATACTGTGGGGGAGAGATGTGTGGGAAGGTCACTGTTATACTGTGGGGGAGAGATGTGTGGGGAGGTCACTGTGATACTGTGGGGGAGAGATGTGTGGGCAGGTCACTGTGATACTGTGGGGGAGAGATGTGTGGGGCAGGTCATTGTGATACTGTGGGGGAGAGATGTGTGGGGAGGTCACTGTGATACTGTGGGGGAGAGATGTGTGGGGAGGTCACTGTGATACTGTGGGGGACAGATGTGTGTGCAGGTCACTGTGATACTGTGGGGGAGAGATGTGTGGGGCAGGTCACTGTGATACTGTGGGGGAGAGGTGTGTTGGGTTGGTCACTGTTATACTGTGGGGGAGAGATGTGTGGATCAGGTCACTGTGATACTGTGGGGGAGAGAGGTGTGGGCAGGTCACTTTGATACTGTGTGGGAGAGATGTGTGGGCCAGGTCACTGTGATACTGCAGGGGAGAGATGAGTGGGGCAGGTAATTGTGATACTGTGGGGGAGAGATGTGTGGGAAGGTCACTGTGATACTGTGGGGGAGAGATGTGTGGGGCAGGTCACTGTGATACTGTGAGGGAGAGATGTGTGGGGCAGGTCACTGTGATACTGTGGGGGAGAGAGGTGTGGGGCAGGTCACTTTGATACTGTGGGGGAGAGATGTGTGGGGCAGGTCACTGTGATACTGTGGGGGAGAGAGGTGTGGGGCAGGTCATTGTGATACTGTGGGGGAGAGATGTGTCGGGAGGTCACTGTGATACTGTAGGGGAGAGATGTGTGGGAAGGTCACTGTGATACTGTGGGGGAGTGATGTGTGGGGCAGGTCACTGTGATACTGTGGGGGAGAGATGTGTGGGGCAGGTCACTGTGATACTGTGGGGGAGAGAGGTGTGGGGCAGGTCACTTTGATACTGTGGGGGAGAGATGTGTTGGGCAGGTCACTGTGATATGTGGGGGAGAGATGTGTGGGGAGGTCACTGTGATACTGTGGACAGAGATGTGTGGGGAGGTCACTGTGATACTGTGGGGGAGAGATGTGTGGGGCAGGTCATTGTGATACTGTGGGGGAGAGATGTGTGGGGAGGTCACTGTGATACTGTGGGGGAGAGATGTGTGGGCAAGTCACTGTGATACTGTGGGGGAGAGATGTGTGGGGCAGGTCACTGTGATACTGTGGGGGAGAGTTGTGTTGGGGAGGTCACCGTGATACTGTGGGGGAGAGAGGTGTGGGGCAGGTCACTTTGATACTGTGGGGGAGAGATGTGTGGGGCAGGTCACTGTGATACTGTGGGGGAGGAATGTGTGGGACAGGTCACTGTGATACTGTGGGGGAGAGATGTGTGGGGCAGTTCACTGTGATACTGTGGGGGAGAGATGTGTGGGGCAGGTCACTGTGATACTGTGGGGGAGAGATGTGTGGGGAGGTCACTGTGATACTGTGGGGGAGAGATGTGTGGGGAGGTCACTGTGATACTGTGGGGGAGAGATGTGTGTGCAGGTCACTGTGATACTGTGGGGGAGGAATGTGTGGGGCAGTTCACTCTGATACTGTGGGGGAGAGATGTGTGGGGAGGTCACAGTGATACTGTGGGGGAGAGAGGTGTGGGAGGTCACTGTGATACTCTGTGGGTGAGAGGTGTGGGGCAGGTCACTGTGATACTGTGGGGGAGAGATGTGTGGGGCAGGTCACTGTGATACTGTGGGGGAGAGGTGTGTTGGGTTGGTCACTGTGATACTGTGGGGGAGAGATGTGTGGATCAGGTCACTGTGATACTGTGGGGGAGAGAGGTGTGGGCAGGTCACTTTGATACTGTTTGGGAGAGATGTGTGGGCCAGGTCACTGGGATACTGCAGGGGAGAGATGAGTGGGGCAGGTAATTGTGATACTGTGGGGGAGAGATGTGTGGGAAGGTCACTGTGATACTGTGGGGGAGAGATGTGTGGGGCAGGTCACTGTGATACTGTGGGGGAGAGATGTGTGGGGCAGGTCACTGTGATACTGTGCGGGAGAGAGGTGTGGGGCAGGTCACTTTGATACTGTGGGGGAGAGATGTGTGGGGCAGGTCACTGTGATACTGTGGGGGAGAGAGGTGTGGGGCAGGTCATTGTGATACTGTGGGGGAGAGATGTGTCGGGAGGTCACTGTGATACTGTGGGGGAGAGATGTGTGGGGAGGTCACTGTTATACAGTGGGGGAGAGAGGTGTGGGGCAGGTCACTTTGATACTGTGAGGGAGAGATGTGTGGGCAGGTCACTGTGATACTGTGGGGGAGGAATGTGTTGGACAGGTCACTGTGATACTGTGGGGGAGGGATGTGTGGGGCAGTTCACTGTCATACTGTGGGGGAGAGATGTGTGGGGCAGGTCACTGTGATACTGTGGGGGAGAGATGTGTGGGGAGGTCACTGTGATACTGTGGGGGAGAGATGTGTGGGGAGGTCACTGTGATACTCTGGGGGAGAGATGTGTGGATCAGGTCACTGTGATACTGTGGGGGACAGAGGTGTGGGCAGGTCACTATGATACTGTGGGGGAGAGATGTGTGGGGCAGGTCATTGTGATACTGTGGGGGAGAGATGTGTCGGGAGGTCACTGTGATACTGTGGGGGAGAGATGTGTGGGGAGGTCACTGTGATACTGTGGGGGAGAGATGTGTGTGCAGGTCACTGTGATACTGTGGGGGTGGGATGTGTGGGGCAGTTCACTGTGATACTGTGGGGGAGAGATGTGTGGGGAGGTCACAGTGATACTGTGGGGGAGAGAGGTGTGGGAGGTCACTTTGATACTGTGGGGGAGAGATGTGTGGGGCAGGTCACTGTGATACTGTGGGGGAGAGATGTGTGGGGCAGGTCATTGTGATACTGTGGGGGAGAGATGTGTGGGGAGGTCACTGATACTGTGGGGGAGAGATGTGTGGGGAGGTCACTGTGATACTGTGGGGGAGAGATGTGTGGGGAGGTCACTGTGATACTGTGGGGGAGAGATGTGTGTGCAGGTCACTGTGATACTGTGGGGCAGGAATGTGTGGGGCAGTTCACTGTGATACTGTGGGGGAGAGATGAGTGGGGCAGGTCACTGTGATACTGTGGGGGAGAGATGTGTGGGGAGGTCACTGTGATACTGTGGGGGAGAGATGTGTGGGGAGGTCACTGTTTTACTGTGGGGGAGAGATGTGTGGGGAGGTCACTGTGATACTGTGGGGGAGAGATGTGTTGGCAGGTCACCGTGATACTGTGGGGGAGAGATGTGTGGTGCAGGTCATTGTGATACTGTGGGGGAGAGATGTGTGGGGAGGTCACTGTGATACTGTGGGGGAGAGATGTGTGGGGAGGTCACTGTGATACTGTGGGGGAGAGATGTGTGTGCAGGTCACTGTGATACTGTGGGGGAGGAATGTGTGGGGCAGTTCACTCTGATACTGTGGGGGAGAGATGTGTGGGGAGGTCACAGTGATACTGTGGGGGAGAGAGGTGTGGGAGGTCACTGTGATACTCTGTGGGTGAGAGGTGTGGGGCAGGTCACTGTGATACTGTGGGGGAGAGATGTGTGGGGCAGGTCACTGTGATACTGTGGGGGAGAGGTGTGTTGGGTTGGTCACTGTGATACTGTGGGGGAGAGATGTGTGGATCAGGTCACTGTGATACTGTGGGGGAGAGAGGTGTGGGCAGGTCACTTTGATACTGTTTGGGAGAGATGTGTGGGCCAGGTCACTGGGATACTGCAGGGGAGAGATGAGTGGGGCAGGTAATTGTGATACTGTGGGGGAGAGATGTGTGGGAAGGTCACTGTGATACTGTGGGGGAGAGATGTGTAGGGCAGGTCATTGTGATACTGTGGGGGAGAGATGTGTGGGGAGGTCACTGATACTGTGGGGGAGAGATGTGTGGGGAGGTCACTGTGAGACTGCAGGGGAGAGATGAGTGGGGCAGGTCATTGTGATACTGTGGGGGAGAGATGTGTGGGGCAGGTCATTGTGATACTGTGGGGGAGAGATGTGTAGGGAGGTCACTGTGATACTGTGGGGGAGAGATGTGTGGGAAGGTCACTGTTATACTGTGGGGGAGAGATGTGTGGGGAGGTCACTGTGATACTGTGGGGGAGAGATGTGTGGGCAGGTCACTGTGATACTGTGGGGGAGAGATGTGTGGGGCAGGTCATTGTGATACTGTGGGGGAGAGATGTGTGGGGAGGTCACTGTGATACTGTGGGGGAGAGATGTGTGGGGAGGTCACTGTGATACTGTGGGGGACAGATGTGTGTGCAGGTCACTGTGATACTGTGGGGGAGAGATGTGTGGGGCAGGTCACTGTGATACTGTGGGGGAGAGGTGTGTTGGGTTGGTCACTGTTATACTGTGGGGGAGAGATGTGTGGATCAGGTCACTGTGATACTGTGGGGGAGAGAGGTGTGGGCAGGTCACTTTGATACTGTGTGGGAGAGATGTGTGGGCCAGGTCACTGTGATACTGCAGGGGAGAGATGAGTGGGGCAGGTAATTGTGATACTGTGGGGGAGAGATGTGTGGGAAGGTCACTGTGATACTGTGGGGGAGAGATGTGTGGGGCAGGTCACTGTGATACTGTGAGGGAGAGATGTGTGGGGCAGGTCACTGTGATACTGTGGGGGAGAGAGGTGTGGGGCAGGTCACTTTGATACTGTGGGGGAGAGATGTGTGGGGCAGGTCACTGTGATACTGTGGGGGAGAGAGGTGTGGGGCAGGTCATTGTGATACTGTGGGGGAGAGATGTGTCGGGAGGTCACTGTGATACTGTAGGGGAGAGATGTGTGGGAAGGTCACTGTGATACTGTGGGGGAGTGATGTGTGGGGCAGGTCACTGTGATACTGTGGGGGAGAGATGTGTGGGGCAGGTCACTGTGATACTGTGGGGGAGAGAGGTGTGGGGCAGGTCACTTTGATACTGTGGGGGAGAGATGTGTTGGGCAGGTCACTGTGATATGTGGGGGAGAGATGTGTGGGGAGGTCACTGTGATACTGTGGACAGAGATGTGTGGGGAGGTCACTGTGATACTGTGGGGGAGAGATGTGTGGGGCAGGTCATTGTGATACTGTGGGGGAGAGATGTGTGGGGAGGTCACTGTGATACTGTGGGGGAGAGATGTGTGGGCAAGTCACTGTGATACTGTGGGGGAGAGATGTGTGGGGCAGGTCACTGTGATACTGTGGGGGAGAGTTGTGTTGGGGAGGTCACCGTGATACTGTGGGGGAGAGAGGTGTGGGGCAGGTCACTTTGATACTGTGGGGGAGAGATGTGTGGGGCAGGTCACTGTGATACTGTGGGGGAGGAATGTGTGGGACAGGTCACTGTGATACTGTGGGGGAGAGATGTGTGGGGCAGTTCACTGTGATACTGTGGGGGAGAGATGTGTGGGGCAGGTCACTGTGATACTGTGGGGGAGAGATGTGTGGGGAGGTCACTGTGATACTGTGGGGGAGAGATGTGTGGGGAGGTCACTGTGATACTGTGGGGGAGAGATGTGTGTGCAGGTCACTGTGATACTGTGGGGGAGGAATGTGTGGGGCAGTTCACTCTGATACTGTGGGGGAGAGATGTGTGGGGAGGTCACAGTGATACTGTGGGGGAGAGAGGTGTGGGAGGTCACTGTGATACTCTGTGGGTGAGAGGTGTGGGGCAGGTCACTGTGATACTGTGGGGGAGAGATGTGTGGGGCAGGTCACTGTGATACTGTGGGGGAGAGGTGTGTTGGGTTGGTCACTGTGATACTGTGGGGGAGAGATGTGTGGATCAGGTCACTGTGATACTGTGGGGGAGAGAGGTGTGGGCAGGTCACTTTGATACTGTTTGGGAGAGATGTGTGGGCCAGGTCACTGGGATACTGCAGGGGAGAGATGAGTGGGGCAGGTAATTGTGATACTGTGGGGGAGAGATGTGTGGGAAGGTCACTGTGATACTGTGGGGGAGAGATGTGTGGGGCAGGTCACTGTGATACTGTGGGGGAGAGATGTGTGGGGCAGGTCACTGTGATACTGTGCGGGAGAGAGGTGTGGGGCAGGTCACTTTGATACTGTGGGGGAGAGATGTGTGGGGCAGGTCACTGTGATACTGTGGGGGAGAGAGGTGTGGGGCAGGTCATTGTGATACTGTGGGGGAGAGATGTGTCGGGAGGTCACTGTGATACTGTGGGGGAGAGATGTGTGGGGAGGTCACTGTTATACAGTGGGGGAGAGAGGTGTGGGGCAGGTCACTTTGATACTGTGAGGGAGAGATGTGTGGGCAGGTCACTGTGATACTGTGGGGGAGGAATGTGTTGGACAGGTCACTGTGATACTGTGGGGGAGGGATGTGTGGGGCAGTTCACTGTCATACTGTGGGGGAGAGATGTGTGGGGCAGGTCACTGTGATACTGTGGGGGAGAGATGTGTGGGGAGGTCACTGTGATACTGTGGGGGAGAGATGTGTGGGGAGGTCACTGTGATACTCTGGGGGAGAGATGTGTGGATCAGGTCACTGTGATACTGTGGGGGACAGAGGTGTGGGCAGGTCACTATGATACTGTGGGGGAGAGATGTGTGGGGCAGGTCATTGTGATACTGTGGGGGAGAGATGTGTCGGGAGGTCACTGTGATACTGTGGGGGAGAGATGTGTGGGGAGGTCACTGTGATACTGTGGGGGAGAGATGTGTGTGCAGGTCACTGTGATACTGTGGGGGTGGGATGTGTGGGGCAGTTCACTGTGATACTGTGGGGGAGAGATGTGTGGGGAGGTCACAGTGATACTGTGGGGGAGAGAGGTGTGGGAGGTCACTTTGATACTGTGGGGGAGAGATGTGTGGGGCAGGTCACTGTGATACTGTGGGGGAGAGATGTGTGGGGCAGGTCATTGTGATACTGTGGGGGAGAGATGTGTGGGGAGGTCACTGATACTGTGGGGGAGAGATGTGTGGGGAGGTCACTGTGAGACTGCAGGGGAGAGATGAGTGGGGCAGGTCATTGTGATACTGTGGGGGAGAGATGTGTGGGGCAGGTCATTGTGATACTGTGGGGGAGAGATGTGTAGGGAGGTCACTGTGATACTGTGGGGGAGAGATGTGTGGGAAGGTCACTGTTATACTGTGGGGGAGAGATGTGTGGGGAGGTCACTGTGATACTGTGGGGGAGAGATGTGTGGGCAGGTCACTGTGATACTGTGGGGGAGAGATGTGTGGGGCAGGTCATTGTGATACTGTGGGGGAGAGATGTGTGGGGAGGTCACTGTGATACTGTGGGGGAGAGATGTGTGGGGAGGTCACTGTGATACTGTGGGGGACAGATGTGTGTGCAGGTCACTGTGATACTGTGGGGGAGAGATGTGTGGGGCAGGTCACTGTGATACTGTGGGGGAGAGGTGTGTTGGGTTGGTCACTGTTATACTGTGGGGGAGAGATGTGTGGATCAGGTCACTGTGATACTGTGGGGGAGAGAGGTGTGGGCAGGTCACTTTGATACTGTGTGGGAGAGATGTGTGGGCCAGGTCACTGTGATACTGCAGGGGAGAGATGAGTGGGGCAGGTAATTGTGATACTGTGGGGGAGAGATGTGTGGGAAGGTCACTGTGATACTGTGGGGGAGAGATGTGTGGGGCAGGTCACTGTGATACTGTGAGGGAGAGATGTGTGGGGCAGGTCACTGTGATACTGTGGGGGAGAGAGGTGTGGGGCAGGTCACTTTGATACTGTGGGGGAGAGATGTGTGGGGCAGGTCACTGTGATACTGTGGGGGAGAGAGGTGTGGGGCAGGTCATTGTGATACTGTGGGGGAGAGATGTGTCGGGAGGTCACTGTGATACTGTAGGGGAGAGATGTGTGGGAAGGTCACTGTGATACTGTGGGGGAGTGATGTGTGGGGCAGGTCACTGTGATACTGTGGGGGAGAGATGTGTGGGGCAGGTCACTGTGATACTGTGGGGGAGAGAGGTGTGGGGCAGGTCACTTTGATACTGTGGGGGAGAGATGTGTTGGGCAGGTCACTGTGATATGTGGGGGAGAGATGTGTGGGGAGGTCACTGTGATACTGTGGACAGAGATGTGTGGGGAGGTCACTGTGATACTGTGGGGGAGAGATGTGTGGGGCAGGTCATTGTGATACTGTGGGGGAGAGATGTGTGGGGAGGTCACTGTGATACTGTGGGGGAGAGATGTGTGGGCAAGTCACTGTGATACTGTGGGGGAGAGATGTGTGGGGCAGGTCACTGTGATACTGTGGGGGAGAGTTGTGTTGGGGAGGTCACCGTGATACTGTGGGGGAGAGAGGTGTGGGGCAGGTCACTTTGATACTGTGGGGGAGAGATGTGTGGGGCAGGTCACTGTGATACTGTGGGGGAGGAATGTGTGGGACAGGTCACTGTGATACTGTGGGGGAGAGATGTGTGGGGCAGTTCACTGTGATACTGTGGGGGAGAGATGTGTGGGGCAGGTCACTGTGATACTGTGGGGGAGAGATGTGTGGGGAGGTCACTGTGATACTGCGGGGGAGAGATGAGTGGGGAGGTCATTGTGATACTGTGGGGGAGAGTTGTGTGGGGAGGTCACTGTGATACTGTGGGGGAGAGATGTGTGGGCAGGTCACTATGATACTGTGGGGGAGAGATGTGTGGGGCAGGTCACTGTGATACTGTGGGGGAGGAATGTGTGGGGCAGTTCACTCTGATACTGTGGGGGAGAGATGTGTGGGGAGGTCACAGTGATACTGTGGGGGAGAGAGGTGTGGGAGGTCACTGTGATACTCTGTGGGTGAGAGGTGTGGGGCAGGTCACTGTGATACTGTGGGGGAGAGATGTGTGGGGCAGGTCACTGTGATACTGTGGGGGAGAGGTGTGTTGGGTTGGTCACTGTGATACTGTGGGGGAGAGATGTGTGGATCAGGTCACTGTGATACTGTGGGGGAGAGAGGTGTGGGCAGGTCACTTTGATACTGTGTGGGAGAGATGTGTGGGCCAGGTCACTGTGATACTGCAGGGGAGAGATGAGTGGGGCAGGTAATTGTGATACTGTGGGGGAGAGATGTGTGGGAAGGTCACTGTGATACTGTGGGGGAGAGATGTGTGGGGCAGGTCACTGTGATACTGTGAGGGAGAGATGTGTGGGGCAGGTCACTGTGATACTGTGGGGGAGAGAGGTGTGGGGCTGGTCACTTTGATACTGTGGGGGAGAGATGTGTGGGGCAGGTCACTGTGATACTGTGGGGGAGAGAGGTGTGGGGCAGGTCATTGTGATACTGTGGGGGAGAGATGTGTCGGGAGGTCACTGTGATACTGTGGGGGAGAGATGTGTGGGGAGGTCACTGTTATACAGTGGGGGAGAGAGGTGTGGGGCAGGTCACTTTGATACTGTGAGGGAGAGATGTGTGGGCAGGTCACTGTGATACTGTGGGGGAGGAATGTGTTGGACAGGTCACTGTGATACTGTGGGGGAGGGATGTGTGGGGCAGTTCACTGTGATACTGTGGGGTAGAGATGTGTGGGGCAGGTCACTGTGATACTGTGGGGGAGAGATGTGTGGGGAGGTCACTGTGATACTGTTGGGGAGAGATGTGTGGGGAGGTCACTGTGATACTCTGGGGGAGAGATGTGTGGATCAGGTCACTGTGATACTGTGGGGGAGAGAGGTGTGGGCAGGTCACTTTGATACTGTGGGGGAGAGATGTGTGGGGCAGGTCATTGTGATACTGCAGGGGAGAGATGAGTGGGGCAGGTCATTGTGATACTGTGGGGGAGAGATGTGTTGGGAGGTCACTGTGATACTGTGGGGGAGAGATGTGTGGGAAGGTCACTGTGATACTGTGGGGGAGAGATGTGTGGGGCAGGTCACTGTGATACTGTGGGGGAGAGAGGTGTGGGAGGTCACTGTGATACTCTGTGGGTGAGAGGTGTGGGGCAGGTCACTGTGATACTGTGGGGGAGAGATGTGTGGGGCAGGTCACTGTGATACTGTGGGGGAGAGTTGTGTTGGGGAGGTCACTGTGATACTGTGGGGGAGAGAGGTGTGGGGCAGGTCACTTTGATACTGTGGGGGAGAGATGTGTGGGGCAGGTCACTGTGATACTGTGGGGGAGGAATGTGTGGGACAGGTCACTGTGATACTGTGGGGGAGAGATGTGTGGTGCAGGTCATTGTGATACTGTGGGGGAGAGATGTGTGGGGAGGTCACTGTGATACTGTGGGGGAGAGATGTGTGGGGAGGTCACTGTGATACTGTGGGGGAGAGATGTGTGTGCAGGTCACTGTGATACTGTGGGGCAGGAATGCGTGGGGCAGTTCACTGTGATACTGTGGGGGAGAGATGAGTGGGGCAGGTCACTGTGATACTGTGGGGGAGAGATGTGTGGGGAGGTCACTGTGATACTGTGGGGGAGAGATGTGTGGGGAGGTCACTGTGATACTGTGGGGGAGAGATATGTGGGGAGGTCACTGTGATACTGTGGGGGAGAGATGTGTGGGGAGGTCACTGTGATACTGTGGGGGAGAGATGTGTTGGCAGGTCACCGTGATACTGTGGGGGAGAGATGTGTGGTGCAGGTCATTGTGATACTGTGGGGGAGAGATGTGTGGGGAGGTCACTGTGATACTGTGGGGGAGAGATGTGTGGGGAGGTCACTGTGATACTGTGGGGGAGAGATGTGTGTGCAGGTCACTGTGATACTGTGGGGGAGGAATGTGTGGGGCAGTTCACTCTGATACTGTGGGAGAGAGATGTGTGGGGAGGTCACAGTGATACTGTGGGGGAGACAGGTGTGGGAGGTCACTGTGATACTCTGTGGGTGAGAGGTGTGGGGCAGGTCACTGTGATACTGTGGGGGAGAGATGTGTGGGGCAGGTCACTGTGATACTGTGGGGGAGAGGTGTGTTGGGTTGGTCACTGTGATACTGTGGGGGAGAGATGTGTGGATCAGGTCACTGTGATACTGTGGGGGAGAGCAGTGTGGGCAGGTCACTTTGATACTGTTTGGGAGAGATGTGTGGGCCAGGTCACTGGGATACTGCAGGGGAGAGATGAGTGGGGCAGGTAATTGTGATACTGTGGGGGAGAGATGTGTGGGAAGGTCACTGTGATACAGTGGGGGAGAGATGTGTGGGGCAGGTCACTGTGATACTGTGGGGGAGAGATGTGTGGGGCAGGTCACTGTGATACTGTGCGGGAGAGAGGTGTGGGGCAGGTCACTTTGATACTGTGGGGGAGAGATGTGTGGGGCAGGTCACTGTGATACTGTGGGGGAGAGAGGTGTGGGGCAGGTCATTGTGATACTGTGGGGGAGAGATGTGTCGGGAGGTCACTGTGATACTGTGGGGGAGAGATGTGTGGGGAGGTCACTGTTATACAGTGGGGGAGAGAGGTGTGGGGCAGGTCACTTTGATACTGTGAGGGAGAGATGTGTGGGCAGGTCACTGTGATACTGTGGGGGAGGAATGTGTTGGACAGGTCACTGTGATACTGTGGGGGAGGGATGTGTGGGGCAGTTCACTGTCATACTGTGGGGGAGAGATGTGTGGGGCAGGTCACTGTGATACTGTGGGGGAGAGATGTGTGGGGAGGTCACTGTGATACTGTGGGGGAGAGATGTGTGGGGAGGTCACTGTGATACTCTGGGGGTGAGATGTGTGGATCAGGTCACTGTGATACTGTGGGGGACAGAGGTGTGGGCAGGTCACTATGATACAGTGGGGGAGAGATGTGTGGGGCAGGTCATTGTGATACTGTGGGGGAGAGATGTGTCGGGAGGTCACTGTGATACTGTGGGGGAGAGATGTGTGGGGAGGTCACTGTGATACTGTGGGGGAGAGATGTGTGTGCAGGTCACTGTGATACTGTGGGGGTGGGATGTGTGGGGCAGTTCACTGTGATACTGTGGGGGAGAGATGTGTGGGGAGGTCACAGTGATACTGTGGGGGAGAGAGGTGTGGGAGGTCACTTTGATACTGTGGGGGAGAGATGTGTGGGGCAGGTCACTGTGATACTGTGGGGGAGAGATGTGTGGGGCAGGTCATTGTGATACTGTGGGGGAGAGATGTGTGGGGAGGTCACTGATACTGTGGGGGAGAGATGTGTGGGGAGGTCACTATGAGACTGCAGGGGAGAGATGAGTGGGGCAGGTCATTGTGATACTGTGGGGGAGAGATGTGTGGGGCAGGTCATTGTGATACTGTGGGGGAGAGATGTGTAGGGAGGTCACTGTGATACTGTGGGGGAGAGATGTGTGGGAAGGTCACTGTGATACTGTGGGGGAGAGATGTGTGGGGCAGGTCATTGTGATACTGTGGGGGAGAGATGTGTGGGGAGGTCACTGTGATACTGTGGGGGAGAGATGTGTGGGGAGGTCACTGTGATACTGTGGGGGACAGATGTGTGTGCAGGTCACTGTGATACTGTGGGGGAGAGATGTGTGGGGCAGGTCACTGTGATACTGTGGGGGGAGAGGTGTGTTGGGTTGGTCACTGTGATACTGTGGGGGAGAGATGTGTGGATCAGGTCACTGTGATACTGTGGGGGAGAGATGAGTGGGGCAGGTAATTGTGATACTGTGGGGGAGAGATGTGTGGGAAGGTCACTGTGATACTGTGGGGGAGAGATGTGTGGGGCAGGTCACTGTGATACTGTGAGGGAGAGATGTGTGGGGCAGGTCACTGTGATACTGTGGGGGAGAGAGGTGTGGGGCAGGTCACTTTGATACTGTGGGGGAGAGATGTGTGGGGCAGGTCACTGTGATACTGTGGGGGAGAGAGGTGTGGGGCAGGTCATTGTGATACTGTGGGGGAGAGATGTGTCGGGAGGTCACTGTGATACTGTGGGGGAGAGATGTGTGGGGAGGTCACTGTTATACAGTGGGGGAGAGAGGTGTGGGGCAGGTCACTTTGATACTGTGAGGGAGAGATGTGTGGGCAGGTCACTGTGATACTGTGGGAGGAATGTGTTGGACAGGTCACTGTGATACTGTGGGGGAGGGATGTGTGGGGCAGTTCACTGTGATACTGTGGGGTAGAGATGTGTGGGGCAGGTCACTGTGATACTGTGGGGGAGAGATGTGTGGGGAGGTCACTGTGATACTGTGGGGGAGAGATGTGTGGGGAGGTCACTGTGATACTCTGGGGGAGAGATGTGTGGATCAGGTCACTGTGATACTGTGGGAGAGAGAGGTGTGGGCAGGTCACTTTGATACTGTGGGGGAGAGATGTGTGGGGCAGGTCATTGTGATACTGCAGGGGAGAGATGAGTGGGGCAGGTCATTGTGATACTGTGGGGGAGAGATGTGTTGGGAGGTCACTGTGATACTGTGGGGGAGAGATGTGTGGGAAGGTCACTGTGATACTGTGGGGGAGAGATGTGTGGGGCAGGTCACTGTGATACTGTGGGGGAGAGAGGTGTGGGAGGTCACTGTGATACTCTGTGGGTGAGAGGTGTGGGGCAGGTCACTGTGATACTGTGGGGGAGAGATGTGTGGGGCAGGTCACTGTGATACTGTGGGGGAGAGTTGTGTTGGGGAGGTCACTGTGATACTGTGGGGGAGAGAGGTGTGGGGCAGGTCACTTTGATACTGTGGGGGAGAGATGTGTGGGGCAGGTCACTGTGATACTGTGGGGGAGGAATGTGTGGGACAGGTCACTGTGATACTGTGGGGGAGAGATGTGTGGTGCAGGTCATTGTGATACTGTGGGGGAGAGATGTGTGGGGAGGTCACTGTGATACTGTGGGGGAGAGATGTGTGGGGAGGTCACTGTGATACTGTGGGGGAGAGATGTGTGTGCAGGTCACTGTGATACTGTGGGGCAGGAATGTGTGGGGCAGTTCACTGTGATACTGTGGGGGAGAGATGAGTGGGGCAGGTCACTGTGATACTGTGGGGGAGAGATGTGTGGGGAGGTCACTGTGATACTGTGGGGGAGAGATGTGTGGGGAGGTCACTGTGATACTGTGGGGGAGAGATGTGTGGGGAGGTCACTGTGATACTGTGGGGGAGAGATGTGTTGGCAGGTCACTGTGATACTGTGGGGGAGAGATGTGTGGTGCAGGTCATTGTGATACTGTGGGGGAGAGATGTGTGGGGAGGTCACTGTGATACTGTGGGGGAGAGATGTGTGGGGAGGTCACTGTGATACTGTGGGGGAGAGATGTGTGTGCAGGTCACTGTGATACTGTGGGGGAGGAATGTGTGGGGCAGTTCACTGTGATACTGTGGGGGAGAGATGTGTGGGGAGGTCACAGTGATACTGTGGGGGAGAGAGGTGTGGGAGGTCACTGTGATACTCTGTGGGTGAGAGGTGTGGGGCAGGTCACTGTGATACTGTGGGGGAGAGATGTGTGGGGCAGGTCACTGTGATACTGTGGGGGAGAGGTGTGTTGGGTTGGTCACTGTGATACTGTGGGGGAGAGATGTGTGGATCAGGTCACTGTGATACTGTGGGGGAGAGAGGTGTGGGCAGGTCACTTTGATACTGTTTGGGAGAGATGTGTGGGCCAGGTCACTGGGATACTGCAGGGGAGAGATGAGTGGGGCAGGTAATTGTGATACTGTGGGGGAGAGATGTGTGGGAAGGTCACTGTGATACTGTGGGGGAGAGATGTGTGGGGCAGGTCACTGTGATACTGTGGGGGAGAGATGTGTGGGGCAGGTCACTGTGATACTCTGCGGGAGAGAGGTGTGGGGCAGGTCACTTTGATACTGTGGGGGAGAGATGTGTGGGGCAGGTCACTGTGATACTGTGGGGGAGAGAGGTGTGGGGCAGGTCATTGTGATACTGTGGGGGAGAGATGTGTCGGGAGGTCACTGTGATACTGTGGGGGAGAGATGTGTGGGGAGGTCACTGTTATACAGTGGGGGAGAGAGGTGTGGGGCAGGTCACTTTGATACTGTGAGGGAGAGATGTGTGGGCAGGTCACTGTGATACTGTGGGGGAGGAATGTGTTGGACAGGTCACTGTGATACTGTGGGGGAGGGATGTGTGGGGCAGTTTACTGTCATACTGTGGGGGAGAGATGTGTGGCGCAGGTCACTGTGATACTGTGGGGGAGAGATGTGTGGGGAGGTCACTGTGATACTGTGGGGGAGAGACGTGTGGGGAGGTCACTGTGATACTCTGGGGGAGAGATGTGTGGATCAGGTCACTGTGATACTGTGGGGGACAGAGGTGTGGGCAGGTCACTATGATACTGTGGGGGAGAGATGTGTGGGGCAGGTCATTGTGATACTGTGGGGGAGAGATGTGTCGGGAGGTCACTGTGATACTGTGGGGGAGAGATGTGTGGGGAGGTCACTGTGATACTGTGGGGGAGAGATGTGTGTGCAGGTCACTGTGATACTGTGGGGGTGGGATGTGTGGGGCAGTTCACTGTGATACTGTGGGGGAGAGATGTGTGGGGAGGTCACAGTGATACTGTGGGGGAGAGAGGTGTGGGAGGTCACTTTGATACTGTGGGGGAGAGATGTGTGGGGCAGGTCACTGTGATACTGTGGGGGAGAGATGTGTGGGGCAGGTCATTGTGATACTGTGGGGGAGAGATGTGTGGGGAGGTCACTGATACTGTGGGGGAGAGATGTGTGGGGAGGTCACTGTGAGACTGCAGGGGAGAGATGAGTGGGGCAGGTCATTGTGATACTGTGGGGGAGAGATGTGTGGGGCAGGTCATTGTGATACTGTGGGGGAGAGATGTGTAGGGAGGTCACTGTGATACTGTGGGGGAGAGATGTGTGGGAAGGTCACTGTGATACTGTGGGGGAGAGATGTGTGGGGCAGGTCACTGTGATACTGTGGGGGAGAGATGTGTGGGCAGGTCACTGTGATACTGTGGGGGAGAGAGGTGTGGGGCAGGTCACTTTGATACTGTGGGGGAGAGATGTGTGGGGCAGTTCACTGTGATACTGTGGGGGAGAGAGGTGTGGGGCAGGTTATTGTGATACTGTGGGGGAGAGATGTGTGTGGAGGTCACTGTGATACTGTGGGGGAGAGATGTGTGGGGAGGTCACTGTGATACTGTGGGGGAGTGAGGTGTGGGGCAGGTCACTTTGATACTGTGAGGGAGAGATGTGTGGGCAGGTCACTGTGATACTGTGGGGGAGGAATGTGTGGGACAGGTCACTGTGATACTGTGGGGGAGGGATGTGTGGGGCAGTTCACTGTGATACTGTGGGGGAGAGATGTTTGGGGCAGGTCACTGTGATACTGTGGGGGAGAGATGTGTGGGGAGGTCACTGTGATACTGTGGGGGAGAGATGTGTGGGGAGGTCACTGTGATACTGTGGGGGAGAGATGTGTGTGCAGGTCACTGTGATACTGTGGGGGAGGAATGTGTGGGGCAGTTCACTCTGATACTGTGGGGGAGAGATGTGTGGGGAGGTCACAGTGATACTGTGGGGGAGAGAGGTGTGGGAGGTCACTGTGATACTCTGTGGGTGAGAGGTGTGGGGCAGGTCACTGTGATACTGTGGGGGAGAGATGTGTGGGGCAGGTCACTGTGATACTGTGGGGGAGAGGTGTGTTGGGTTGGTCACTGTGATACTGTGGGGGAGAGATGTGTGGATCAGGTCACTGTGATACTGTGGGGGAGAGAGGTGTGGGCAGGTCACTTTGATACTGTTTGGGAGAGATGTGTGGGCCAGGTCACTGGGATACTGCAGGGGAGAGATGAGTGGGGCAGGTAATTGTGATACTGTGGGGGAGAGATGTGTGGGAAGGTCACTGTGATACTGTGGGGGAGAGATGTGTAGGGCAGGTCATTGTGATACTGTGGGGGAGAGATGTGTGGGGAGGTCACTGATACTGTGGGGGAGAGATGTGTGGGGAGGTCACTGTGAGACTGCAGGGGAGAGATGAGTGGGGCAGGTCATTGTGATACTGTGGGGGAGAGATGTGTGGGGCAGGTCATTGTGATACTGTGGGGGAGAGATGTGTAGGGAGGTCACTGTGATACTGTGGGGGAGAGATGTGTGGGAAGGTCACTGTTATACTGTGGGGGAGAGATGTGTGGGGAGGTCACTGTGATACTGTGGGGGAGAGATGTGTGGGCAGGTCACTGTGATACTGTGGGGGAGAGATGTGTGGGGCAGGTCATTGTGATACTGTGGGGGAGAGATGTGTGGGGAGGTCACTGTGATACTGTGGGGGAGAGATGTGTGGGGAGGTCACTGTGATACTGTGGGGGACAGATGTGTGTGCAGGTCACTGTGATACTGTGGGGGAGAGATGTGTGGGGCAGGTCACTGTGATACTGTGGGGGAGAGGTGTGTTGGGTTGGTCACTGTTATACTGTGGGGGAGAGATGTGTGGATCAGGTCACTGTGATACTGTGGGGGAGAGAGGTGTGGGCAGGTCACTTTGATACTGTGTGGGAGAGATGTGTGGGCCAGGTCACTGTGATACTGCAGGGGAGAGATGAGTGGGGCAGGTAATTGTGATACTGTGGGGGAGAGATGTGTGGGAAGGTCACTGTGATACTGTGGGGGAGAGATGTGTGGGGCAGGTCACTGTGATACTGTGAGGGAGAGATGTGTGGGGCAGGTCACTGTGATACTGTGGGGGAGAGAGGTGTGGGGCAGGTCACTTTGATACTGTGGGGGAGAGATGTGTGGGGCAGGTCACTGTGATACTGTGGGGGAGAGAGGTGTGGGGCAGGTCATTGTGATACTGTGGGGGAGAGATGTGTCGGGAGGTCACTGTGATACTGTAGGGGAGAGATGTGTGGGAAGGTCACTGTGATACTGTGGGGGAGTGATGTGTGGGGCAGGTCACTGTGATACTGTGGGGGAGAGATGTGTGGGGCAGGTCACTGTGATACTGTGGGGGAGAGAGGTGTGGGGCAGGTCACTTTGATACTGTGGGGGAGAGATGTGTTGGGCAGGTCACTGTGATATGTGGGGGAGAGATGTGTGGGGAGGTCACTGTGATACTGTGGACAGAGATGTGTGGGGAGGTCACTGTGATACTGTGGGGGAGAGATGTGTGGGGCAGGTCATTGTGATACTGTGGGGGAGAGATGTGTGGGGAGGTCACTGTGATACTGTGGGGGAGAGATGTGTGGGCAAGTCACTGTGATACTGTGGGGGAGAGATGTGTGGGGCAGGTCACTGTGATACTGTGGGGGAGAGTTGTGTTGGGGAGGTCACCGTGATACTGTGGGGGAGAGAGGTGTGGGGCAGGTCACTTTGATACTGTGGGGGAGAGATGTGTGGGGCAGGTCACTGTGATACTGTGGGGGAGGAATGTGTGGGACAGGTCACTGTGATACTGTGGGGGAGAGATGTGTGGGGCAGTTCACTGTGATACTGTGGGGGAGAGATGTGTGGGGCAGGTCACTGTGATACTGTGGGGGAGAGATGTGTGGGGAGGTCACTGTGATACTGTGGGGGAGAGATGTGTGGGGAGGTCACTGTGATACTGTGGGGGAGAGATGTGTGTGCAGGTCACTGTGATACTGTGGGGGAGGAATGTGTGGGGCAGTTCACTCTGATACTGTGGGGGAGAGATGTGTGGGGAGGTCACAGTGATACTGTGGGGGAGAGAGGTGTGGGAGGTCACTGTGATACTCTGTGGGTGAGAGGTGTGGGGCAGGTCACTGTGATACTGTGGGGGAGAGATGTGTGGGGCAGGTCACTGTGATACTGTGGGGGAGAGGTGTGTTGGGTTGGTCACTGTGATACTGTGGGGGAGAGATGTGTGGATCAGGTCACTGTGATACTGTGGGGGAGAGAGGTGTGGGCAGGTCACTTTGATACTGTTTGGGAGAGATGTGTGGGCCAGGTCACTGGGATACTGCAGGGGAGAGATGAGTGGGGCAGGTAATTGTGATACTGTGGGGGAGAGATGTGTGGGAAGGTCACTGTGATACTGTGGGGGAGAGATGTGTGGGGCAGGTCACTGTGATACTGTGGGGGAGAGATGTGTGGGGCAGGTCACTGTGATACTGTGCGGGAGAGAGGTGTGGGGCAGGTCACTTTGATACTGTGGGGGAGAGATGTGTGGGGCAGGTCACTGTGATACTGTGGGGGAGAGAGGTGTGGGGCAGGTCATTGTGATACTGTGGGGGAGAGATGTGTCGGGAGGTCACTGTGATACTGTGGGGGAGAGATGTGTGGGGAGGTCACTGTTATACAGTGGGGGAGAGAGGTGTGGGGCAGGTCACTTTGATACTGTGAGGGAGAGATGTGTGGGCAGGTCACTGTGATACTGTGGGGGAGGAATGTGTTGGACAGGTCACTGTGATACTGTGGGGGAGGGATGTGTGGGGCAGTTCACTGTCATACTGTGGGGGAGAGATGTGTGGGGCAGGTCACTGTGATACTGTGGGGGAGAGATGTGTGGGGAGGTCACTGTGATACTGTGGGGGAGAGATGTGTGGGGAGGTCACTGTGATACTCTGGGGGAGAGATGTGTGGATCAGGTCACTGTGATACTGTGGGGGACAGAGGTGTGGGCAGGTCACTATGATACTGTGGGGGAGAGATGTGTGGGGCAGGTCATTGTGATACTGTGGGGGAGAGATGTGTCGGGAGGTCACTGTGATACTGTGGGGGAGAGATGTGTGGGGAGGTCACTGTGATACTGTGGGGGAGAGATGTGTGTGCAGGTCACTGTGATACTGTGGGGGTGGGATGTGTGGGGCAGTTCACTGTGATACTGTGGGGGAGAGATGTGTGGGGAGGTCACAGTGATACTGTGGGGGAGAGAGGTGTGGGAGGTCACTTTGATACTGTGGGGGAGAGATGTGTGGGGCAGGTCACTGTGATACTGTGGGGGAGAGATGTGTGGGGCAGGTCATTGTGATACTGTGGGGGAGAGATGTGTGGGGAGGTCACTGATACTGTGGGGGAGAGATGTGTGGGGAGGTCACTGTGAGACTGCAGGGGAGAGATGAGTGGGGCAGGTCATTGTGATACTGTGGGGGAGAGATGTGTGGGGCAGGTCATTGTGATACTGTGGGGGAGAGATGTGTAGGGAGGTCACTGTGATACTGTGGGGGAGAGATGTGTGGGAAGGTCACTGTTATACTGTGGGGGAGAGATGTGTGGGGAGGTCACTGTGATACTGTGGGGGAGAGATGTGTGGGCAGGTCACTGTGATACTGTGGGGGAGAGATGTGTGGGGCAGGTCATTGTGATACTGTGGGGGAGAGATGTGTGGGGAGGTCACTGTGATACTGTGGGGGAGAGATGTGTGGGGAGGTCACTGTGATACTGTGGGGGACAGATGTGTGTGCAGGTCACTGTGATACTGTGGGGGAGAGATGTGTGGGGCAGGTCACTGTGATACTGTGGGGGAGAGGTGTGTTGGGTTGGTCACTGTTATACTGTGGGGGAGAGATGTGTGGATCAGGTCACTGTGATACTGTGGGGGAGAGAGGTGTGGGCAGGTCACTTTGATACTGTGTGGGAGAGATGTGTGGGCCAGGTCACTGTGATACTGCAGGGGAGAGATGAGTGGGGCAGGTAATTGTGATACTGTGGGGGAGAGATGTGTGGGAAGGTCACTGTGATACTGTGGGGGAGAGATGTGTGGGGCAGGTCACTGTGATACTGTGAGGGAGAGATGTGTGGGGCAGGTCACTGTGATACTGTGGGGGAGAGAGGTGTGGGGCAGGTCACTTTGATACTGTGGGGGAGAGATGTGTGGGGCAGGTCACTGTGATACTGTGGGGGAGAGAGGTGTGGGGCAGGTCATTGTGATACTGTGGGGGAGAGATGTGTCGGGAGGTCACTGTGATACTGTAGGGGAGAGATGTGTGGGAAGGTCACTGTGATACTGTGGGGGAGTGATGTGTGGGGCAGGTCACTGTGATACTGTGGGGGAGAGATGTGTGGGGCAGGTCACTGTGATACTGTGGGGGAGAGAGGTGTGGGGCAGGTCACTTTGATACTGTGGGGGAGAGATGTGTTGGGCAGGTCACTGTGATATGTGGGGGAGAGATGTGTGGGGAGGTCACTGTGATACTGTGGACAGAGATGTGTGGGGAGGTCACTGTGATACTGTGGGGGAGAGATGTGTGGGGCAGGTCATTGTGATACTGTGGGGGAGAGATGTGTGGGGAGGTCACTGTGATACTGTGGGGGAGAGATGTGTGGGCAAGTCACTGTGATACTGTGGGGGAGAGATGTGTGGGGCAGGTCACTGTGATACTGTGGGGGAGAGTTGTGTTGGGGAGGTCACCGTGATACTGTGGGGGAGAGAGGTGTGGGGCAGGTCACTTTGATACTGTGGGGGAGAGATGTGTGGGGCAGGTCACTGTGATACTGTGGGGGAGGAATGTGTGGGACAGGTCACTGTGATACTGTGGGGGAGAGATGTGTGGGGCAGTTCACTGTGATACTGTGGGGGAGAGATGTGTGGGGCAGGTCACTGTGATACTGTGGGGGAGAGATGTGTGGGGAGGTCACTGTGATACTGCGGGGGAGAGATGAGTGGGGAGGTCATTGTGATACTGTGGGGGAGAGTTGTGTGGGGAGGTCACTGTGATACTGTGGGGGAGAGATGTGTGGGCAGGTCACTATGATACTGTGGGGGAGAGATGTGTGGGGCAGGTCACTGTGATACTGTGGGGGAGGAATGTGTGGGGCAGTTCACTCTGATACTGTGGGGGAGAGATGTGTGGGGAGGTCACAGTGATACTGTGGGGGAGAGAGGTGTGGGAGGTCACTGTGATACTCTGTGGGTGAGAGGTGTGGGGCAGGTCACTGTGATACTGTGGGGGAGAGATGTGTGGGGCAGGTCACTGTGATACTGTGGGGGAGAGGTGTGTTGGGTTGGTCACTGTGATACTGTGGGGGAGAGATGTGTGGATCAGGTCACTGTGATACTGTGGGGGAGAGAGGTGTGGGCAGGTCACTTTGATACTGTGTGGGAGAGATGTGTGGGCCAGGTCACTGTGATACTGCAGGGGAGAGATGAGTGGGGCAGGTAATTGTGATACTGTGGGGGAGAGATGTGTGGGAAGGTCACTGTGATACTGTGGGGGAGAGATGTGTGGGGCAGGTCACTGTGATACTGTGAGGGAGAGATGTGTGGGGCAGGTCACTGTGATACTGTGGGGGAGAGAGGTGTGGGGCTGGTCACTTTGATACTGTGGGGGAGAGATGTGTGGGGCAGGTCACTGTGATACTGTGGGGGAGAGAGGTGTGGGGCAGGTCATTGTGATACTGTGGGGGAGAGATGTGTCGGGAGGTCACTGTGATACTGTGGGGGAGAGATGTGTGGGGAGGTCACTGTTATACAGTGGGGGAGAGAGGTGTGGGGCAGGTCACTTTGATACTGTGAGGGAGAGATGTGTGGGCAGGTCACTGTGATACTGTGGGGGAGGAATGTGTTGGACAGGTCACTGTGATACTGTGGGGGAGGGATGTGTGGGGCAGTTCACTGTGATACTGTGGGGTAGAGATGTGTGGGGCAGGTCACTGTGATACTGTGGGGGAGAGATGTGTGGGGAGGTCACTGTGATACTGTTGGGGAGAGATGTGTGGGGAGGTCACTGTGATACTCTGGGGGAGAGATGTGTGGATCAGGTCACTGTGATACTGTGGGGGAGAGAGGTGTGGGCAGGTCACTTTGATACTGTGGGGGAGAGATGTGTGGGGCAGGTCATTGTGATACTGCAGGGGAGAGATGAGTGGGGCAGGTCATTGTGATACTGTGGGGGAGAGATGTGTTGGGAGGTCACTGTGATACTGTGGGGGAGAGATGTGTGGGAAGGTCACTGTGATACTGTGGGGGAGAGATGTGTGGGGCAGGTCACTGTGATACTGTGGGGGAGAGAGGTGTGGGAGGTCACTGTGATACTCTGTGGGTGAGAGGTGTGGGGCAGGTCACTGTGATACTGTGGGGGAGAGATGTGTGGGGCAGGTCACTGTGATACTGTGGGGGAGAGTTGTGTTGGGGAGGTCACTGTGATACTGTGGGGGAGAGAGGTGTGGGGCAGGTCACTTTGATACTGTGGGGGAGAGATGTGTGGGGCAGGTCACTGTGATACTGTGGGGGAGGAATGTGTGGGACAGGTCACTGTGATACTGTGGGGGAGAGATGTGTGGTGCAGGTCATTGTGATACTGTGGGGGAGAGATGTGTGGGGAGGTCACTGTGATACTGTGGGGGAGAGATGTGTGGGGAGGTCACTGTGATACTGTGGGGGAGAGATGTGTGTGCAGGTCACTGTGATACTGTGGGGCAGGAATGCGTGGGGCAGTTCACTGTGATACTGTGGGGGAGAGATGAGTGGGGCAGGTCACTGTGATACTGTGGGGGAGAGATGTGTGGGGAGGTCACTGTGATACTGTGGGGGAGAGATGTGTGGGGAGGTCACTGTGATACTGTGGGGGAGAGATATGTGGGGAGGTCACTGTGATACTGTGGGGGAGAGATGTGTGGGGAGGTCACTGTGATACTGTGGGGGAGAGATGTGTTGGCAGGTCACCGTGATACTGTGGGGGAGAGATGTGTGGTGCAGGTCATTGTGATACTGTGGGGGAGAGATGTGTGGGGAGGTCACTGTGATACTGTGGGGGAGAGATGTGTGGGGAGGTCACTGTGATACTGTGGGGGAGAGATGTGTGTGCAGGTCACTGTGATACTGTGGGGGAGGAATGTGTGGGGCAGTTCACTCTGATACTGTGGGAGAGAGATGTGTGGGGAGGTCACAGTGATACTGTGGGGGAGACAGGTGTGGGAGGTCACTGTGATACTCTGTGGGTGAGAGGTGTGGGGCAGGTCACTGTGATACTGTGGGGGAGAGATGTGTGGGGCAGGTCACTGTGATACTGTGGGGGAGAGGTGTGTTGGGTTGGTCACTGTGATACTGTGGGGGAGAGATGTGTGGATCAGGTCACTGTGATACTGTGGGGGAGAGCAGTGTGGGCAGGTCACTTTGATACTGTTTGGGAGAGATGTGTGGGCCAGGTCACTGGGATACTGCAGGGGAGAGATGAGTGGGGCAGGTAATTGTGATACTGTGGGGGAGAGATGTGTGGGAAGGTCACTGTGATACAGTGGGGGAGAGATGTGTGGGGCAGGTCACTGTGATACTGTGGGGGAGAGATGTGTGGGGCAGGTCACTGTGATACTGTGCGGGAGAGAGGTGTGGGGCAGGTCACTTTGATACTGTGGGGGAGAGATGTGTGGGGCAGGTCACTGTGATACTGTGGGGGAGAGAGGTGTGGGGCAGGTCATTGTGATACTGTGGGGGAGAGATGTGTCGGGAGGTCACTGTGATACTGTGGGGGAGAGATGTGTGGGGAGGTCACTGTTATACAGTGGGGGAGAGAGGTGTGGGGCAGGTCACTTTGATACTGTGAGGGAGAGATGTGTGGGCAGGTCACTGTGATACTGTGGGGGAGGAATGTGTTGGACAGGTCACTGTGATACTGTGGGGGAGGGATGTGTGGGGCAGTTCACTGTCATACTGTGGGGGAGAGATGTGTGGGGCAGGTCACTGTGATACTGTGGGGGAGAGATGTGTGGGGAGGTCACTGTGATACTGTGGGGGAGAGATGTGTGGGGAGGTCACTGTGATACTCTGGGGGTGAGATGTGTGGATCAGGTCACTGTGATACTGTGGGGGACAGAGGTGTGGGCAGGTCACTATGATACAGTGGGGGAGAGATGTGTGGGGCAGGTCATTGTGATACTGTGGGGGAGAGATGTGTCGGGAGGTCACTGTGATACTGTGGGGGAGAGATGTGTGGGGAGGTCACTGTGATACTGTGGGGGAGAGATGTGTGTGCAGGTCACTGTGATACTGTGGGGGTGGGATGTGTGGGGCAGTTCACTGTGATACTGTGGGGGAGAGATGTGTGGGGAGGTCACAGTGATACTGTGGGGGAGAGAGGTGTGGGAGGTCACTTTGATACTGTGGGGGAGAGATGTGTGGGGCAGGTCACTGTGATACTGTGGGGGAGAGATGTGTGGGGCAGGTCATTGTGATACTGTGGGGGAGAGATGTGTGGGGAGGTCACTGATACTGTGGGGGAGAGATGTGTGGGGAGGTCACTATGAGACTGCAGGGGAGAGATGAGTGGGGCAGGTCATTGTGATACTGTGGGGGAGAGATGTGTGGGGCAGGTCATTGTGATACTGTGGGGGAGAGATGTGTAGGGAGGTCACTGTGATACTGTGGGGGAGAGATGTGTGGGAAGGTCACTGTGATACTGTGGGGGAGAGATGTGTGGGGCAGGTCATTGTGATACTGTGGGGGAGAGATGTGTGGGGAGGTCACTGTGATACTGTGGGGGAGAGATGTGTGGGGAGGTCACTGTGATACTGTGGGGGACAGATGTGTGTGCAGGTCACTGTGATACTGTGGGGGAGAGATGTGTGGGGCAGGTCACTGTGATACTGTGGGGGGAGAGGTGTGTTGGGTTGGTCACTGTGATACTGTGGGGGAGAGATGTGTGGATCAGGTCACTGTGATACTGTGGGGGAGAGATGAGTGGGGCAGGTAATTGTGATACTGTGGGGGAGAGATGTGTGGGAAGGTCACTGTGATACTGTGGGGGAGAGATGTGTGGGGCAGGTCACTGTGATACTGTGAGGGAGAGATGTGTGGGGCAGGTCACTGTGATACTGTGGGGGAGAGAGGTGTGGGGCAGGTCACTTTGATACTGTGGGGGAGAGATGTGTGGGGCAGGTCACTGTGATACTGTGGGGGAGAGAGGTGTGGGGCAGGTCATTGTGATACTGTGGGGGAGAGATGTGTCGGGAGGTCACTGTGATACTGTGGGGGAGAGATGTGTGGGGAGGTCACTGTTATACAGTGGGGGAGAGAGGTGTGGGGCAGGTCACTTTGATACTGTGAGGGAGAGATGTGTGGGCAGGTCACTGTGATACTGTGGGAGGAATGTGTTGGACAGGTCACTGTGATACTGTGGGGGAGGGATGTGTGGGGCAGTTCACTGTGATACTGTGGGGTAGAGATGTGTGGGGCAGGTCACTGTGATACTGTGGGGGAGAGATGTGTGGGGAGGTCACTGTGATACTGTGGGGGAGAGATGTGTGGGGAGGTCACTGTGATACTCTGGGGGAGAGATGTGTGGATCAGGTCACTGTGATACTGTGGGAGAGAGAGGTGTGGGCAGGTCACTTTGATACTGTGGGGGAGAGATGTGTGGGGCAGGTCATTGTGATACTGCAGGGGAGAGATGAGTGGGGCAGGTCATTGTGATACTGTGGGGGAGAGATGTGTTGGGAGGTCACTGTGATACTGTGGGGGAGAGATGTGTGGGAAGGTCACTGTGATACTGTGGGGGAGAGATGTGTGGGGCAGGTCACTGTGATACTGTGGGGGAGAGAGGTGTGGGAGGTCACTGTGATACTCTGTGGGTGAGAGGTGTGGGGCAGGTCACTGTGATACTGTGGGGGAGAGATGTGTGGGGCAGGTCACTGTGATACTGTGGGGGAGAGTTGTGTTGGGGAGGTCACTGTGATACTGTGGGGGAGAGAGGTGTGGGGCAGGTCACTTTGATACTGTGGGGGAGAGATGTGTGGGGCAGGTCACTGTGATACTGTGGGGGAGGAATGTGTGGGACAGGTCACTGTGATACTGTGGGGGAGAGATGTGTGGTGCAGGTCATTGTGATACTGTGGGGGAGAGATGTGTGGGGAGGTCACTGTGATACTGTGGGGGAGAGATGTGTGGGGAGGTCACTGTGATACTGTGGGGGAGAGATGTGTGTGCAGGTCACTGTGATACTGTGGGGCAGGAATGTGTGGGGCAGTTCACTGTGATACTGTGGGGGAGAGATGAGTGGGGCAGGTCACTGTGATACTGTGGGGGAGAGATGTGTGGGGAGGTCACTGTGATACTGTGGGGGAGAGATGTGTGGGGAGGTCACTGTGATACTGTGGGGGAGAGATGTGTGGGGAGGTCACTGTGATACTGTGGGGGAGAGATGTGTTGGCAGGTCACTGTGATACTGTGGGGGAGAGATGTGTGGTGCAGGTCATTGTGATACTGTGGGGGAGAGATGTGTGGGGAGGTCACTGTGATACTGTGGGGGAGAGATGTGTGGGGAGGTCACTGTGATACTGTGGGGGAGAGATGTGTGTGCAGGTCACTGTGATACTGTGGGGGAGGAATGTGTGGGGCAGTTCACTGTGATACTGTGGGGGAGAGATGTGTGGGGAGGTCACAGTGATACTGTGGGGGAGAGAGGTGTGGGAGGTCACTGTGATACTCTGTGGGTGAGAGGTGTGGGGCAGGTCACTGTGATACTGTGGGGGAGAGATGTGTGGGGCAGGTCACTGTGATACTGTGGGGGAGAGGTGTGTTGGGTTGGTCACTGTGATACTGTGGGGGAGAGATGTGTGGATCAGGTCACTGTGATACTGTGGGGGAGAGAGGTGTGGGCAGGTCACTTTGATACTGTTTGGGAGAGATGTGTGGGCCAGGTCACTGGGATACTGCAGGGGAGAGATGAGTGGGGCAGGTAATTGTGATACTGTGGGGGAGAGATGTGTGGGAAGGTCACTGTGATACTGTGGGGGAGAGATGTGTGGGGCAGGTCACTGTGATACTGTGGGGGAGAGATGTGTGGGGCAGGTCACTGTGATACTCTGCGGGAGAGAGGTGTGGGGCAGGTCACTTTGATACTGTGGGGGAGAGATGTGTGGGGCAGGTCACTGTGATACTGTGGGGGAGAGAGGTGTGGGGCAGGTCATTGTGATACTGTGGGGGAGAGATGTGTCGGGAGGTCACTGTGATACTGTGGGGGAGAGATGTGTGGGGAGGTCACTGTTATACAGTGGGGGAGAGAGGTGTGGGGCAGGTCACTTTGATACTGTGAGGGAGAGATGTGTGGGCAGGTCACTGTGATACTGTGGGGGAGGAATGTGTTGGACAGGTCACTGTGATACTGTGGGGGAGGGATGTGTGGGGCAGTTTACTGTCATACTGTGGGGGAGAGATGTGTGGCGCAGGTCACTGTGATACTGTGGGGGAGAGATGTGTGGGGAGGTCACTGTGATACTGTGGGGGAGAGACGTGTGGGGAGGTCACTGTGATACTCTGGGGGAGAGATGTGTGGATCAGGTCACTGTGATACTGTGGGGGACAGAGGTGTGGGCAGGTCACTATGATACTGTGGGGGAGAGATGTGTGGGGCAGGTCATTGTGATACTGTGGGGGAGAGATGTGTCGGGAGGTCACTGTGATACTGTGGGGGAGAGATGTGTGGGGAGGTCACTGTGATACTGTGGGGGAGAGATGTGTGTGCAGGTCACTGTGATACTGTGGGGGTGGGATGTGTGGGGCAGTTCACTGTGATACTGTGGGGGAGAGATGTGTGGGGAGGTCACAGTGATACTGTGGGGGAGAGAGGTGTGGGAGGTCACTTTGATACTGTGGGGGAGAGATGTGTGGGGCAGGTCACTGTGATACTGTGGGGGAGAGATGTGTGGGGCAGGTCATTGTGATACTGTGGGGGAGAGATGTGTGGGGAGGTCACTGATACTGTGGGGGAGAGATGTGTGGGGAGGTCACTGTGAGACTGCAGGGGAGAGATGAGTGGGGCAGGTCATTGTGATACTGTGGGGGAGAGATGTGTGGGGCAGGTCATTGTGATACTGTGGGGGAGAGATGTGTAGGGAGGTCACTGTGATACTGTGGGGGAGAGATGTGTGGGAAGGTCACTGTGATACTGTGGGGGAGAGATGTGTGGGGCAGGTCACTGTGATACTGTGGGGGAGAGATGTGTGGGCAGGTCACTGTGATACTGTGGGGGAGAGAGGTGTGGGGCAGGTCACTTTGATACTGTGGGGGAGAGATGTGTGGGGCAGTTCACTGTGATACTGTGGGGGAGAGAGGTGTGGGGCAGGTTATTGTGATACTGTGGGGGAGAGATGTGTGTGGAGGTCACTGTGATACTGTGGGGGAGAGATGTGTGGGGAGGTCACTGTGATACTGTGGGGGAGTGAGGTGTGGGGCAGGTCACTTTGATACTGTGAGGGAGAGATGTGTGGGCAGGTCACTGTGATACTGTGGGGGAGGAATGTGTGGGACAGGTCACTGTGATACTGTGGGGGAGGGATGTGTGGGGCAGTTCACTGTGATACTGTGGGGGAGAGATGTTTGGGGCAGGTCACTGTGATACTGTGGGGGAGAGATGTGTGGGGAGGTCACTGTGATACTGTGGGGGAGAGATGTGTGGGGAGGTCACTGTTATACTGTGGGGGAGAGATGTGTGGGGAGGTCACTGTGATACTGTGGGGGAGAGATGTGTGGGCAGGTCACTGTGATACTGTGGGGGAGAGATGTGTGGGGCAGGTCGTTGTGATACTGTGGGGGAGAGATGTGTGGGGAGGTCACTGTGATACTGTGGGGGAGAGATGTGTGGGGAGGTCACTGTGATACTGTGGGGGACAGATGTGTGTGCAGGTCACTGTGATACTGTGGGGGAGGGATGTGTGGGGCAGTTCACTGTGATACTGTGGGGGAGGGATGTGTGGGGCAGTTCACTGTGATACTGTGGGGGAGAGATGTGTGGGGAGGTCACAGTGATACTGTGGGGGAGAGAGGTGTGGGAGGTCACTGTGATACTCTGTGGGTGAGAGGTGTGGGGCAGGTTACTGTGATACTGTGGGGGAGAGATGTGTGGGGCAGGTCTGTGATACTGTGGGGGAGCGGTGTGTTGGGTAGGTCACTGTGATACTGTGGGGGAGAGATGTGTGGATCAGGTCACTGTGATACTGTGGGGGAGAGAGGTGTGGGCAGGTCACTTTGATACTGTGTGGGAAAGATGTGTGGGCCAGATCACTGTGATACTGCAGGGGAGAGATGAGTTGGGCAGGTCATTGTGATACTGTGGGGGAGAGATGTGTGGGGCAGGTCATTGTGATACTGTGGGGGAGAGATGTGTAGGGAGGTCACTGTGATACTGTGGGGGAGAGATGTGTGGGAAGGTCACTGTGATACTGTGGGGGAGTGATGTGTGGGGCAGGTCACTGTGATACTGTGGGGGAGAGATGTGTGGGGCAGGTCACTGTGATACTGTGGACAGAGATGTGTGGGGAGGTCACTGTGATACTGTGGGGGAGAGATGTGTGGGGCAGGTCATTGTGATACTGTGGGGGAGAGATGTGTGGGGAGGTCACTGTGATACTGTGGGGGAGAGATGTGTGGGCAAGTCACTGTGATACTGTGGGGGAGAGATGTGTGGGGCAGGTCACTGTGATACTGTGGGGGAGAGTTGTGTTGGGGAGGTCACCGTGATACTGTGGGGGAGAGAGGTGTGGGGCAGGTAGGTCACTTTGATACTGTGGGGGAGAGATGTGTGGGGCAGGTCACTGTGATACTGTGGGGGAGGAATGTGTGGGACAGGTCACTGTGATACTGTGGGGGAGGGATGTGTGGGGCAGTTCACTGTGATACTGTGGGGGAGAGATGTGTGGGGCAGGTCACTGTGATACTGTGGGGGAGAGATGTGTGGGGAGGTCACTGTGATACTGTGGGGGAGAGATGAGTGGGGAGGTCACTGTGATACTGTGGGGGAGAGATGTGTGGGGAGGTCACTGTGATACTGTGGGGGAGAGATGTGTGGGGAAGTCACTGTGATACTGTGGGGGAGAAATGTGTGGGGAGGTCACTGTGATACTGTGGGGGAGAGATGTGTGTGCAGGTCACTGTGATACTGTGGGGGAGGGATGTGTGGGGCAGTTCACTGTGATACTGTGGGGGAGAGATGTGTGGGGAGGTCACAGTGATACTGTGGGGGAGAGAGGTGTGGGAGGTCACTTTGATACTGTGGGGGAGAGATGTGTTGTGCAGGTCACTGTGATACTGTGGGGGAGAGATGTGTGGGGCAGGTCATTGTGATACTGTGGGGGAGAGATGTGTGGGGAGGTCACTGATACTGTGGGGGAGAGAGGTGTGGGGCAGGTCATTGTGATACTGTGGGGGAGAGATGTGTTGGGAGGACACTGTGATACTGCAGGGGAGAGATGAGTGGGGCAGGTCATTGTGATACTGTGGGGGAGAGATGTGTGGGGCAGGTCATTGTGATACTGTGGGGGAGAGATGTGTAGGGACGTCACTGTGATACTGTGGGGGAGAGATGTGTGGGAAGGTCACTGTGATACTGTGGGGGAGAGATGTGTGGGAAGGTCATTGTGATACTGTGGGGGAGAGATGTGTAGGGAGGTCACTGTGATACTGTGGGGGAGAGATGTGTGGTGCAGGTCACTGTGATACTGTGGGGGAGAGATGTGTGGGGCAGGTCACTGTGATACTGTGGGGGAGAGAGGTGTGGGGCAGGTCACTTTGATACTGTGGGGGAGAGATGTGTGGGGCAGGTCACTGTGATACTGTGGGGGAGAGAGGTGTGGGCAGGTCACTTTGATACTGTGTGGGAGAGATGTGTGGGCCAGGTCACTGTGATACTGCAGGGGAGAGATGAATGGGGCAGGTCATTGTGATACTGTGGGGGAGAGATGTGTGGGGCAGGTCATTGTGATACTGTGGGGGAGAGATGTGTAGGGAGGTCACTGTGATACTGTGGGGGAGATATGTGTGGGAAGGTCACTGTGATACTGTGGGGGAGTGATGTGTGGGGCAGGTCACTGTGATACTGTGGGGGAGAGATGTGTGGGGCAGGTCACTGTGATACTGTGGGGGAGAGAGGTGTGGGGCAGGTCACTTTGATACTGTGGGGGAGAGATGTGTGGGGCAGGTCACTGTGATATGTGGGGGAGAGAGGAGTGGGGCAGGTCATTGTGATACTGTGGGGGAGAGATGTGTGGGGAGGTCACTGTGATACTGTGGACAGAGATGTGTGGGGAGGTCACTGTGATACTGTGGGGGAGAGATGTGTGGGGAGGTCACTGTGATACTGTGGGGGAGAGATGTGTGGGGAGGTCACTGTGATATTGTGGGGGAGAGATTTGTGGGGCAGGTCATTGTGATACTGTGGGGGAGAGATGTGTGGGGAGGTCACTGTGATACTGTGGGGGAGAGATGTGTGGGGCAGGTCACTGTGATACTGTGGGGGAGAGATGTGTGGGGCTGGTCACTGTGATACTGTGGGGGAGAGAGGTTTGGGGCAGGTCACTTTGATACTGTGGGGGAGAGATGTGTGGGGCAGGTCACTGTGATACTGTGGGGGAGAGATGTGTGGGGCAGGTCACTGTGATACTGTGGGGGAGAGAGGTGTGGGCAGGTCACTTTGATACTGTTGGGGAGAGCTGTGTGGGGAGGTCACTGTGATACTGTGGGGGAGAGATGTGTGGGGCAGGTCACTGTGATACTGTGGGGGAGAGATGTGTGGGGCAGGTCACTGTGATACTGTGGGGGAGAGAGGTGTGGGGCAGGTCACTTTGATACTGTGGGGGAGAGATGTGTGGGGCAGGTCACTGTGATGCTGTGGGGGAGAGAAGTGTGGGACAGGTCATTGTGATACTGTGGGGGAGAGATGTGTGGGGAGGTCACTGTGATACTGTGGGGGAGAGATGTGTGGGGCAGGTCATTGTGATACTGTGGGGGAGAGATGTGTGGGGAGGTCACTGTGATACTGTGGGGGAGAGATGTGTGAGCAAGTCACTGTGATACTGTGGGGGAGAGATGTGTGAGCAAGTCACTGTGATACTGTGGGGGAGGGATGTGTGGGGCAGGTCACTGTGATACTGTGGGGGAGAGTTGTGTTGGGGAAGTCACTGTGATGCTGTGGGGGAGAGAGGTGTGGGGCAGGTCACTTTGATACTGTGGGGGAGAGATGTGTTGGGCAGGTCACTGTGATATGTGGGGGAGAGATGTGTGGGGAGGTCACTGTGATACTGTGGACAGAGATGTGTGGGGAGGTCACTGTGATACTGTGGGGGAGAGATGTGTGGGGCAGGTCATTGTGATACTGTGGGGGAGAGATGTGTGGGGAGGTCACTGTGATACTGTGGGGGAGAGATGTGTGGGCAAGTCACTGTGATACTGTGGGGGAGAGATGTGTGGGGCAGGTCACTGTGATACTGTGGGGGAGAGATGTGTGGGGAGGTCACTGTGATACTGTGGGGGAGGAATGTGTTGGACAGGTCACTGTGATACTGTGGGGGAGGGATGTGTGGGGCAGTTTACTGTCATACTGTGGGGGAGAGATGTGTGGCGCAGGTCACTGTGATACTGTGGGGGAGAGATGTGTGGGGAGGTCACTGTGATACTGTGGGGGAGAGACGTGTGGGGAGGTCACTGTGATACTCTGGGGGAGAGATGTGTGGATCAGGTCACTGTGATACTGTGGGGGACAGAGGTGTGGGCAGGTCACTATGATACTGTGGGGGAGAGATGTGTGGGGCAGGTCATTGTGATACTGTGGGGGAGAGATGTGTCGGGAGGTCACTGTGATACTGTGGGGGAGAGATGTGTGGGGAGGTCACTGTTATACAGTGGGGGAGAGAGGTGTGGGGCAGGTCACTTTGATACTGTGAGGGAGAGATGTGTGGGCAGGTCACTGTGATACTGTGGGGGAGGAATGTGTTGGACAGGTCACTGTGATACTGTGGGGGAGGGATGTGTGGGGCAGTTTACTGTCATACTGTGGGGGAGAGATGTGTGGCGCAGGTCACTGTGATACTGTGGGGGAGAGATGTGTGGGGAGGTCACTGTGATACTGTGGGGGAGAGACGTGTGGGGAGGTCACTGTGATACTCTGGGGGAGAGATGTGTGGATCAGGTCACTGTGATACTGTGGGGGACAGAGGTGTGGGCAGGTCACTATGATACTGTGGGGGAGAGATGTGTGGGGCAGGTCATTGTGATACTGTGGGGGAGAGATGTGTCGGGAGGTCACTGTGATACTGTGGGGGAGAGATGTGTGGGGAGGTCACTGTGATACTGTGGGGGAGAGATGTGTGTGCAGGTCACTGTGATACTGTGGGGGTGGGATGTGTGGGGCAGTTCACTGTGATACTGTGGGGGAGAGATGTGTGGGGAGGTCACAGTGATACTGTGGGGGAGAGAGGTGTGGGAGGTCACTTTGATACTGTGGGGGAGAGATGTGTGGGGCAGGTCACTGTGATACTGTGGGGGAGAGATGTGTGGGGCAGGTCATTGTGATACTGTGGGGGAGAGATGTGTGGGGAGGTCACTGATACTGTGGGGGAGAGATGTGTGGGGAGGTCACTGTGAGACTGCAGGGGAGAGATGAGTGGGGCAGGTCATTGTGATACTGTGGGGGAGAGATGTGTGGGGCAGGTCATTGTGATACTGTGGGGGAGAGATGTGTAGGGAGGTCACTGTGATACTGTGGGGGAGAGATGTGTGGGAAGGTCACTGTGATACTGTGGGGGAGAGATGTGTGGGGCAGGTCACTGTGATACTGTGGGGGAGAGATGTGTGGGCAGGTCACTGTGATACTGTGGGGGAGAGAGGTGTGGGGCAGGTCACTTTGATACTGTGGGGGAGAGATGTGTGGGGCAGTTCACTGTGATACTGTGGGGGAGAGAGGTGTGGGGCAGGTTATTGTGATACTGTGGGGGAGAGATGTGTGTGGAGGTCACTGTGATACTGTGGGGGAGAGATGTGTGGGGAGGTCACTGTGATACTGTGGGGGAGTGAGGTGTGGGGCAGGTCACTTTGATACTGTGAGGGAGAGATGTGTGGGCAGGTCACTGTGATACTGTGGGGGAGGAATGTGTGGGACAGGTCACTGTGATACTGTGGGGGAGGGATGTGTGGGGCAGTTCACTGTGATACTGTGGGGGAGAGATGTTTGGGGCAGGTCACTGTGATACTGTGGGGGAGAGATGTGTGGGGAGGTCACTGTGATACTGTGGGGGAGAGATGTGTGGGGAGGTCACTGTTATACTGTGGGGGAGAGATGTGTGGGGAGGTCACTGTGATACTGTGGGGGAGAGATGTGTGGGCAGGTCACTGTGATACTGTGGGGGAGAGATGTGTGGGGCAGGTCGTTGTGATACTGTGGGGGAGAGATGTGTGGGGAGGTCACTGTGATACTGTGGGGGAGAGATGTGTGGGGAGGTCACTGTGATACTGTGGGGGACAGATGTGTGTGCAGGTCACTGTGATACTGTGGGGGAGGGATGTGTGGGGCAGTTCACTGTGATACTGTGGGGGAGGGATGTGTGGGGCAGTTCACTGTGATACTGTGGGGGAGAGATGTGTGGGGAGGTCACAGTGATACTGTGGGGGAGAGAGGTGTGGGAGGTCACTGTGATACTCTGTGGGTGAGAGGTGTGGGGCAGGTTACTGTGATACTGTGGGGGAGAGATGTGTGGGGCAGGTCTGTGATACTGTGGGGGAGCGGTGTGTTGGGTAGGTCACTGTGATACTGTGGGGGAGAGATGTGTGGATCAGGTCACTGTGATACTGTGGGGGAGAGAGGTGTGGGCAGGTCACTTTGATACTGTGTGGGAAAGATGTGTGGGCCAGATCACTGTGATACTGCAGGGGAGAGATGAGTTGGGCAGGTCATTGTGATACTGTGGGGGAGAGATGTGTGGGGCAGGTCATTGTGATACTGTGGGGGAGAGATGTGTAGGGAGGTCACTGTGATACTGTGGGGGAGAGATGTGTGGGAAGGTCACTGTGATACTGTGGGGGAGTGATGTGTGGGGCAGGTCACTGTGATACTGTGGGGGAGAGATGTGTGGGGCAGGTCACTGTGATACTGTGGGGGAGAGAGGTGTGGGGCAGGTCACTTTGATACTGTGGGGGAGAGATGTGTTGGGCAGGTCACTGTGATATGTGGGGGAGAGATGTGTGGGGAGGTCACTGTGATACTGTGGACAGAGATGTGTGGGGAGGTCACTGTGATACTGTGGGGGAGAGATGTGTGGGGCAGGTCATTGTGATACTGTGGGGGAGAGATGTGTGGGGAGGTCACTGTGATACTGTGGGGGAGAGATGTGTGGGCAAGTCACTGTGATACTGTGGGGGAGAGATGTGTGGGGCAGGTCACTGTGATACTGTGGGGGAGAGTTGTGTTGGGGAGGTCACCGTGATACTGTGGGGGAGAGAGGTGTGGGGCAGGTAGGTCACTTTGATACTGTGGGGGAGAGATGTGTGGGGCAGGTCACTGTGATACTGTGGGGGAGGAATGTGTGGGACAGGTCACTGTGATACTGTGGGGGAGGGATGTGTGGGGCAGTTCACTGTGATACTGTGGGGGAGAGATGTGTGGGGCAGGTCACTGTGATACTGTGGGGGAGAGATGTGTGGGGAGGTCACTGTGATACTGTGGGGGAGAGATGAGTGGGGAGGTCACTGTGATACTGTGGGGGAGAGATGTGTGGGGAGGTCACTGTGATACTGTGGGGGAGAGATGTGTGGGGAAGTCACTGTGATACTGTGGGGGAGAAATGTGTGGGGAGGTCACTGTGATACTGTGGGGGAGAGATGTGTGTGCAGGTCACTGTGATACTGTGGGGGAGGGATGTGTGGGGCAGTTCACTGTGATACTGTGGGGGAGAGATGTGTGGGGAGGTCACAGTGATACTGTGGGGGAGAGAGGTGTGGGAGGTCACTTTGATACTGTGGGGGAGAGATGTGTTGTGCAGGTCACTGTGATACTGTGGGGGAGAGATGTGTGGGGCAGGTCATTGTGATACTGTGGGGGAGAGATGTGTGGGGAGGTCACTGATACTGTGGGGGAGAGAGGTGTGGGGCAGGTCATTGTGATACTGTGGGGGAGAGATGTGTTGGGAGGACACTGTGATACTGCAGGGGAGAGATGAGTGGGGCAGGTCATTGTGATACTGTGGGGGAGAGATGTGTGGGGCAGGTCATTGTGATACTGTGGGGGAGAGATGTGTAGGGACGTCACTGTGATACTGTGGGGGAGAGATGTGTGGGAAGGTCACTGTGATACTGTGGGGGAGAGATGTGTGGGAAGGTCATTGTGATACTGTGGGGGAGAGATGTGTAGGGAGGTCACTGTGATACTGTGGGGGAGAGATGTGTGGTGCAGGTCACTGTGATACTGTGGGGGAGAGATGTGTGGGGCAGGTCACTGTGATACTGTGGGGGAGAGATGTGTGGGGCAGGTCACTTTGATACTGTGGGGGAGAGATGTGTGGGGCAGGTCACTGTGATACTGTGGGGGAGAGAGGTGTGGGCAGGTCACTTTGATACTGTGTGGGAGAGATGTGTGGGCCAGGTCACTGTGATACTGCAGGGGAGAGATGAATGGGGCAGGTCATTGTGATACTGTGGGGGAGAGATGTGTGGGGCAGGTCATTGTGATACTGTGGGGGAGAGATGTGTAGGGAGGTCACTGTGATACTGTGGGGGAGATATGTGTGGGAAGGTCACTGTGATACTGTGGGGGAGTGATGTGTGGGGCAGGTCACTGTGATACTGTGGGGGAGAGATGTGTGGGGCAGGTCACTGTGATACTGTGGGGGAGAGAGGTGTGGGGCAGGTCACTTTGATACTGTGGGGGAGAGATGTGTGGGGCAGGTCACTGTGATATGTGGGGGAGAGAGGAGTGGGGCAGGTCATTGTGATACTGTGGGGGAGAGATGTGTGGGGAGGTCACTGTGATACTGTGGACAGAGATGTGTGGGGAGGTCACTGTGATACTGTGGGGGAGAGATGTGTGGGGAGGTCACTGTGATACTGTGGGGGAGAGATGTGTGGGGAGGTCACTGTGATATTGTGGGGGAGAGATTTGTGGGGCAGGTCATTGTGATACTGTGGGGGAGAGATGTGTGGGGAGGTCACTGTGATACTGTGGGGGAGAGATGTGTGGGGCAGGTCACTGTGATACTGTGGGGGAGAGATGTGTGGGGCTGGTCACTGTGATACTGTGGGGGAGAGAGGTTTGGGGCAGGTCACTTTGATACTGTGGGGGAGAGATGTGTGGGGAGGTCACTGTGATACTGTGGGGGAGAGATGTGTGGGCAAGTCACTGTGATACTGTGGGGGAGAGATGTGTGGGGCAGGTCACTGTGATACTGTGGGGGAGAGTTGTGTTGGGGAGGTCACCGTGATACTGTGGGGGAGAGAGGTGTGGGGCAGGTAGGTCACTTTGATACTGTGGGGGAGAGATGTGTGGGGCAGGTCACTGTGATACTGTGGGGGAGGAATGTGTGGGACAGGTCACTGTGATACTGTGGGGGAGGGATGTGTGGGGCAGTTCACTGTGATACTGTGGGGGAGAGATGTGTGGGGCAGGTCACTGTGATACTGTGGGGGAGAGATGTGTGGGGAGGTCACTGTGATACTGTGGGGGAGAGATGAGTGGGGAGGTCACTGTGATACTGTGGGGGAGAGATGTGTGGGGAGGTCACTGTGATACTGTGGGGGAGAGATGTGTGGGGAAGTCACTGTGATACTGTGGGGGAGAAATGTGTGGGGAGGTCACTGTGATACTGTGGGGGAGAGATGTGTGTGCAGGTCACTGTGATACTGTGGGGGAGGGATGTGTGGGGCAGTTCACTGTGATACTGTGGGGGAGAGATGTGTGGGGAGGTCACAGTGATACTGTGGGGGAGAGAGGTGTGGGAGGTCACTTTGATACTGTGGGGGAGAGATGTGTTGTGCAGGTCACTGTGATACTGTGGGGGAGAGATGTGTGGGGCAGGTCATTGTGATACTGTGGGGGAGAGATGTGTGGGGAGGTCACTGATACTGTGGGGGAGAGAGGTGTGGGGCAGGTCATTGTGATACTGTGGGGGAGAGATGTGTTGGGAGGACACTGTGATACTGCAGGGGAGAGATGAGTGGGGCAGGTCATTGTGATACTGTGGGGGAGAGATGTGTGGGGCAGGTCATTGTGATACTGTGGGGGAGAGATGTGTAGGGACGTCACTGTGATACTGTGGGGGAGAGATGTGTGGGAAGGTCACTGTGATACTGTGGGGGAGAGATGTGTGGGAAGGTCATTGTGATACTGTGGGGGAGAGATGTGTAGGGAGGTCACTGTGATACTGTGGGGGAGAGATGTGTGGTGCAGGTCACTGTGATACTGTGGGGGAGAGATGTGTGGGGCAGGTCACTGTGATACTGTGGGGGAGAGATGTGTGGGGCAGGTCACTTTGATACTGTGGGGGAGAGATGTGTGGGGCAGGTCACTGTGATACTGTGGGGGAGAGAGGTGTGGGCAGGTCACTTTGATACTGTGTGGGAGAGATGTGTGGGCCAGGTCACTGTGATACTGCAGGGGAGAGATGAATGGGGCAGGTCATTGTGATACTGTGGGGGAGAGATGTGTGGGGCAGGTCATTGTGATACTGTGGGGGAGAGATGTGTAGGGAGGTCACTGTGATACTGTGGGGGAGATATGTGTGGGAAGGTCACTGTGATACTGTGGGGGAGTGATGTGTGGGGCAGGTCACTGTGATACTGTGGGGGAGAGATGTGTGGGGCAGGTCACTGTGATACTGTGGGGGAGAGAGGTGTGGGGCAGGTCACTTTGATACTGTGGGGGAGAGATGTGTGGGGCAGGTCACTGTGATATGTGGGGGAGAGAGGAGTGGGGCAGGTCATTGTGATACTGTGGGGGAGAGATGTGTGGGGAGGTCACTGTGATACTGTGGACAGAGATGTGTGGGGAGGTCACTGTGATACTGTGGGGGAGAGATGTGTGGGGAGGTCACTGTGATACTGTGGGGGAGAGATGTGTGGGGAGGTCACTGTGATATTGTGGGGGAGAGATTTGTGGGGCAGGTCATTGTGATACTGTGGGGGAGAGATGTGTGGGGAGGTCACTGTGATACTGTGGGGGAGAGATGTGTGGGGCAGGTCACTGTGATACTGTGGGGGAGAGATGTGTGGGGCTGGTCACTGTGATACTGTGGGGGAGAGAGGTTTGGGGCAGGTCACTTTGATACTGTGGGGGAGAGATGTGTGGGGCAGGTCACTGTGATACTGTGGGGGAGAGATGTGTGGGGCAGGTCACTGTGATACTGTGGGGGAGAGAGGTGTGGGCAGGTCACTTTGATACTGTTGAGGAGAGCTGTGTGGGGAGGTCACTGTGATACTGTGGGGGAGAGATGTGTGGGGCAGGTCACTGTGATACTGTGGGGGAGAGATGTGTGGGGCAGGTCACTGTGATACTGTGGGGGAGAGAGGTGTGGGGCAGGTCACTTTGATACTGTGGGGGAGAGATGTGTGGGGCAGGTCACTGTGATGCTGTGGGGGAGAGAAGTGTGGGACAGGTCATTGTGATACTGTGGGGGAGAGATGTGTGGGGAGGTCACTGTGATACTGTGGGGGAGAGATGTGTGGGGCAGGTCATTGTGATACTGTGGGGGAGAGATGTGTGGGGAGGTCACTGTGATACTGTGGGGGAGAGATGTGTGAGCAAGTCACTGTGATACTGTGGGGGAGAGATGTGTGAGCAAGTCACTGTGATACTGTGGGGGAGGGATGTGTGGGGCAGGTCACTGTGATACTGTGGGGGAGAGTTGTGTTGGGGAAGTCACTGTGATGCTGTGGGGGAGAGAGGTGTGGGGCAGGTCACTTTGATACTGTGGGGGAGAGATGTGTTGGGCAGGTCACTGTGATATGTGGGGGAGAGATGTGTGGGGAGGTCACTGTGATACTGTGGACAGAGATGTGTGGGGAGGTCACTGTGATACTGTGGGGGAGAGATGTGTGGGGCAGGTCATTGTGATACTGTGGGGGAGAGATGTGTGGGGCAGGTCACTGTGATACTGTGGGGGAGAGTTGTGTTGGGGAGGTCACCGTGATACTGTGGGGGAGAGAGGTGTGGGGCAGGTGACTTTGATACTGTGGGGGAGAGATGTGTGGGGCAGTTCACTGTGATACTGTGGGGGAGGAATGTGTGGGACAGGTCACTGTGATACTGTGGGGGAGGGATGTGTGGGGCAGTTCACTGTGATACTGTGGGGGAGAGATGTGTGGGGCAGGTCACTGTGATACTGTGGGGGAGAGATGTGTGGGGAGGTCACTGTGATACTGTGGGGGAGAGATGAGTGGGGAGGTCACTGTGATACTGTGGGGGAGAGATGTGTGGGGAGGTCACTGTGATACTGTGGGGGAGAGATGTATGGGCAGGTCACTGTGATACTGTGGGGGAGAGATGTGTGGGGCAGGTCATTGTGATACTGTGGGGGAGAGATGTGTCGGGAGGTCACTGTGATACTGTGGGGGAGAGATGTGTGGGGAGGTCACTGTGATACTGTGGGGGAGAGATGTGTGGGGAGGTCACTGTGATACTGTGGGGGAGGGATGTGTGGGGCAGTTCACTGTGATACTGTGGGGGAGAGATGTGTGGGGAGGTCACAGTGATACTGTGGGGGAGAGAGGTGTGGGAGGTCACTTTGATACTGTGGGGGAGAGATGTGTTGTGCAGGTCACTGTGATACTGTGGGGGAGAGATGTGTGGGGCAGGTCATTGTGATACTGTGGGGGAGAGATATGTGGGGAGGTCACAGTGATACTGTGGGGGAGAGAGGTGTGGGAGGTCACTGTGATACTCTGTGGGTGAGAGGTGTGGGGCAGGTCACTGTGATACTGTGGGGGAGAGATGTGTGAGGCAGGTCACTGTGATACTGTGGGGGAGAGATGTGTGGGGCAGGTCATTGTGATACTGTGGGGGAGACATGTGTGGGGAGGTCACTGATACTGTGGGGGAGAGATGTGTGGGGCAGGTCACTGTGAGACTGTGGGGGAGAGAGGTATGGGGCAGGTCACTTTGATACTGTGGGGGAGAGATGTGTGGGGCAGGTCACTGTGATACTGTGGGGGAGAGATGTGTGGGGCAGGTCATTGTGATACTGTGGGGGAGAGATGTGTGGGGAGGTCACTGATACTGTGGGGGAGAGATGTGTGGGAAGGTCACTGTGATACTGTGGGGGAGAGGTGTGGGGCAGGTCATTGTGATACTGTGGGGGAGAGATGTGTGGGAAGGTCACTGTGATACTGTGGGGGAGAGATGTGTGGGGCTGGTCACTGTGATACTGTGGGGGAGAGAGGTGTGGGCAGGTCACTTTGATACTGTGGGGGAGAGATGTGAGGGGCAGGTCACTGTGATACTGTGGGGTAATGATGAGTGGGGCAGATCACTGTGATACTGTGGGGGAGAGATGTGTGGGGCAGGTCATTGTGATACTGTGGGGGAGAGATATGTGGGGAGGTCACTGTGATACTGTGGGGGAGAGATGTGTGGGGAGGTCACTGTGATACTGTGGGGGAGAGATGTGTGGGGAGGTCACTGTTATACTGTGGGGGAGAGATGTGTGGGGCAGGTCACTGTGATACTGTGGGGGAGAGATGTGTGGGGCAGGTCACTGTGATACTGTGGGGGAGAGGGGTGTGGGGCAGGTCACTTTGATACTGTGCGGGAGAGATGTGTGGGGAAGGTCACTGTGATACTGTGGGCGAGAGAGGTGTGGAGCAGGTCATTGTGATACTGTGGGGGAGAGAGGTGTGGGGCAGGTCATTGTGATACTGTGGGGGAGAGGTGTGGGGCAGGTCATTGTGATACTGTGGGGGAGAGATGTGTGGGAAGGTCACTGTGATACTGTGGGGGAGAGATGTGTGGGGCAGGTCATTTTGATACTGTGGGGGAGAGATGTGTGGGGAGGTCACTGTGATACTGTGGGGGAGAGATGTGTGGGGAGGTCACTGTGATACTGTGGGGGAGTGATGTGTTGGGCAGGTCACTGTGATACTGTTGGGGAGAGATGTGTGGGGAGGTCACTGTGATACTGTGGGTGAGAGATTTGTGGGGCACGTCATTGTGATACTGTGGGGGAGAGATGTGTGGGGAGGTCACTTTGATACTGTGGGGGAGAATGTGTGGGGCAGGTCACTGTGATACTGTGGGGGAGAGATCTGTTGGGCAGGTCACTGTGATACTGTGGGGGAGAGAGGTTTGGGGCAGGTCACTTCGATACTGTGGGGGAGAGATGTGTGGGGCAGGTCACTGTGATACTGTGGGGGAGAGATGTGTGGGGCAGGTCATTGTGAGACTGTGGGGGAGAGATGTGTGGGGAGGTCACTGATACTGTGGGGGAGAGATGTGTGGGGAGGGTACTGTGATACTGTGGGGGAGAGATGTGTGGGGCAGGTCATTGTGATACTGTTGGGGAGAGATGTGTGGGGAGGTCACTGTGATACATTGGGGGAGAGATGTGTGGGGCAGGTCATTGTGATACTGTGGGGGAGAGATGTGTGGAGAGGTCACTGTGATACTGTGGGGGAGAGATGTGTGGGGCAGGTCATTGTGATACTGTGGGGGAGAGATGTGTGGGGAGGTCACTGTGATACTGTGGGGGAGAGGTGTGTTGGGTAGGTCACTGTGATACTGTGGGGGAGAGATGTGTGGGCAGGTCACTTTGATACTGCGGGGGAGAGATGAGTGGGGCAGGTCACTGTGATACTGTGGGGGAGAGATGTGTGGGGCAGGTCACTGTGATACTGTGGGGGAGAGATGTGTGGGGAGGTCACTGTGATACTGTGGGGGAGAGATGTGTGGGGCAGGTCACTGTGATACTGTGGGGGAGAGATGTGTGGGGCAGGTCACTGTGATACTGTGGGGGAGAGAGGTGTGGGGCAGGTCACTTTGATAATGTGGGGGAGAGATGTGTGGGGAGGTCACTGTGATACTGTGGGGGAGAGATGCGTGGGGCAGGTCATTGTGATACTGTGGGGGAGAGATGTGTGGGGAGGTCACTGTGATACTGTGGGGGAGAGATGTGTGGGAAAGTCACTGTGATACTCTGGGGGAGAGATGTGTGGGGCAGGTCACTGTGATACTGTGGGGGAGAGTTGTGTTGGGGAGGTCACTGTGATACTGTGGGGGAGAGAGGTGTGGGGCAGGTCACTTTGATACTGTGGGGGAGAGATGTGTGGGGCAGGTCACTGTGATACTGTGGGGGAGGAATGTGTGGGACAGGTCACTGTGATACTGTGGGAGAGGGATGTGTGGGGCAGTTCACTGATACTGTGGGGGAGAGATGTTTGGTGCAGGTCACTGTGATACTGTGGGGGAGAGATGTGTGGGGAGGTCACTGTGATACTGTGGGGGAGAGATGTGTGGGGAGGTCACTGTGATACTGTGGTGGAGAGATGTGTGGGGAGGTCACTGTGATACTGTGGGGGAGAGATGTGTGGGCAGGTCACTGTGATACTGTGGGGGAGAGATGTGTGGGGCAGGTCATTGTGATACTGTGGGGGAGAGATGTGTGGGGAGGTCACTGTGATACTGTGGGGGAGAGATGTGTGGGGAGGTCACTGTGATACTGTGGGGGAGAGATGTGTGTGCTGGGCACTGTGATACTGTGGGGGAGGGATGTGTGCGGCAGTTCACTGCGATACTGTGGGGGAGGGATGTGTGGGGCAGTTCACTGTGATACTGTGGGGGAGAGATGTGTGGGGAGGTCACAGTGATACTGTGGGGGAGAGAGGTGTGGGAGGTCACTGTGATACTCTGTGGGTGAGAGGTGTGGGGCAGGTCACTGTGATACTGTGGGGGAGAGATGTGTGGGGCAGGTCACTGTGATACTGTGGGGGAGAGGTGTGTTGGGTAGGTCACTGTGATACTGTGGGGGAGAGATGTGTGGATCAGGTCACTGTGATACTGTGGGGGAGAGAGGTGTGGGCAGGTCACTTTGATACTGTGTGGGAGAGATGTGTGGGCCAGGACACTGTGATACTGCAGGGGAGAGATGAGTGGGGCAGGTCATTGTGATACTGTGGGGGAGAGATGTGTGGGGCAGGTCATTGTGATACTGTGGGGGAGAGATGTGTGGGGAGGTCACTGTGATACTGTGGGTGAGAGATTTGTGGGGCAGGTCATTGTGATACTGTGGGGGAGAGATGTGTGGGGAGGTCACTGTGATACATTGGGGGAGAGATGTGTGGGGCAGGTCATTGTGATACTGTGGGGGAGAGAGGTGTGGGGCAGGTCATTGTGATACTGTGGGGGAGAGATGTGTGGGGAGGTCACTGTGATACTGTGGACAGAGATGTGTGGGGAGGTCACTGTGATACTGTGGGGGAGAGATGTGTGGGGAGGTCACTGTGATACTGTGGGGGAGAGATGTGTGGGGAGGTCACTGTGATATTGTGGGGGAGAGATTTGTGGGGCAGGTCATTGTGATACTGTGGGGGAGAGATGTGTGGGGAGGTCACTGTGATACTGTGGGGGAGAGATGTGTGGGGCAGGTCACTGTGATACTGTGGGGGAGAGATGTGTGGGGCAGGTCACTGTGATACTGTGGGGGAGAGAGGTTTGGGGCAGGTCACTTTGATACTGTGGGGGAGAGATGTGTGGGGCAGGTCACTGTGATACTGTGGGGGAGAGATGTGTGGGGCAGGTCACTGTGATACTGTGGGGGAGAGAGGTGTGGGCAGGTCACTTTGATACTGTTGGGGAGAGATGTGTGGGCCAGGTCACTGTGATACTCGGGGGAGAGATGAGTGGGGCAGGTCACTGTGATACTGTGGGGGAGAGATGTGTGGGGCAGGTCATTGTGATACTGTGGGGGAGAGATGTGTGGGCAGGTCACTGTGATACTGTGGGGGAGAGATGTGTGGGGAGGTCACTGTGATACTGTGGGGGAGAGATGTGTGGGGCAGGTCACTGTGATACTGTGGGGGAGAGATGTGTGGGGCAGGTCACTGTGATACTGTGGGGGAGAGAGGTGTGGGGCAGGTCACTTTGATACTGTGGGGGAGAGATGTGTGGGGCAGGTTACTGTGATGCTGTGGGGGAGAGAAGTGTGGGACAGGTCATTGTGATACTGTGGGGGAGAGATGTGTGGGGAGGTCACTGTGATACTGTGGGGGAGAGATGTGTGGGGCAGGTCATTGTGATACTGTGGGGGAGAGATGTGTGGGGAGGTCACTGTGATACTGTGGGGGAGAGATGTGTGAGCAAGTCACTGTGATACTGTGGGGGAGAGATGTGTGAGCAAGTCACTGTGATACTGTGGGGGAGGGATGTGTGGGGCAGGTCACTGTGATACTGTGGGGGAGAGTTGTGTTGGGGAAGTCACTGTGATGCTGTGGGGGAGAGAGGTGTGGGGCAGGTCACTGTGATACTGTGGGGGAGGAATGTGTGGGACAGGTCACTGTGATACTGGGGAGGGATGTGTGGGGCAGTTCACTGTGATACTGTGGGGGAGAGATGTGTGGGGAGGTCACTGTGATACTGTGGGGGAGAGATGTGTGGGCAGGTCACTGTGATACTGTGGGGGAGAGATGTGTGGGGCAGGTCATTGTGATACTGTGGGGGAGAGATGTGTGGGGAGGTCACTGTGATACTGTGGGGGAGAGATGTGTGGGGAAGTCACTGTGATACTGTGGGGGAGAAATGTGTGGGGAGGTCACTGTGATACTGTGGGGGAGAGATGTGTGTGCAGGTCACTGTGATACTGTGGGGGAGGGATGTGTGGGGCAGTTCACTGTGATACTGTGGGGGAGAGATGTGTGGGGAGGTCACAGTGATACTGTGGGGGAGAGAGGTGTGGGAGGTCACTGTGATACTCTGTGGGTGAGAGGTGTGGGGCAGGTCACTGTGATACTGTGGGGGAGAGATGTGTGGGGCAGGTCTCTGTGATACTGTGGGGGAGAGAAGTGTTGGGCAGGTTACTGTGATACTGTGGGGGAGAGAGGTGTGGGGCAGTTTATTGTGATACTGTGGGGGAGAGATGTGTGGGGCAGGTCACTATGATTCTGTGGGGGAGAGAAGTGTGTGGCAGGTCACTGTGATACTGTGGGGGAGAGAGGTGTGGGGCAGGTCACTGATACTGTTGGGGAGAGATGTGTGGGCAGGTCACTTTGATACTGTGGGGGAGAGATGTGTGGGGCAGTTCACAGTGATACTGTGGGGGAGAGATGTGTGGGCAGGTCACTGATACTGTGGGGGAGAGATGTGAAGGGCTGATCCCTGGGGAGGAAAATGGAGGACAGGGAGAGTGCCTGGTTGTTGGGGACCTTCTGTGCTTTGAATTCCCTTTGGGTGGACCCCACTGGTGTTTGATGTAAAATTGTTTTGGGTTCTGAGATCAGCAACATTTCAGCTCTTGAGAATCCCTTGTGCTGGAAGTGACATTTAATGAGTACTCTGGTTTTCCTCTTTTCCAGAAATTCCTTTTCTTTGCGCTGAAGAGCAGTGACGTGCTGGACATCCTGGTGCCCATCCTGCACTACTTGAACGATGCCAGAGCAGACCAGTGTAAGCCCCACTTTCATCGGTCCTTCATGTCCTGCCACAGCTGCCAAGGGGAGTGGGGGTAACTGAGCAAGGCGACATTGTGCAAAAGGCCTTCCTACAGTCAGTGGTAAAGAAGAAGAGCAAATCCACAGGGAAATCACAGACCACTTTGGAAATAAGAGGGTTGCAACTTCCTTAATACTGGCTGGGGACAGATACATTGCTAAGGGGCAAGAAAGAGATGGCTCAACACTCTACCAACTCTTTGAGAAAGGATAGGACTGATTCACAAGTTAATCCTGAATTGGGGTACAGCAGATTTTGATGCCATTGGACAAAGATTTGCAGAGATTGATTGGGAGAGGATGTTTGCAGGTAATGGGAGAGGGTTTAAAAGAGGAATGGGGAGAATTCAGGGTCAGTGCATTCCTGTCAGAATTAGGGCAAAATTGGCAGGATCAGAGAACACTGGATATTGAGGCTCTGGACAGGAAAGAGAAGGAGGCATATGCCAGGTAGAGGCAGCTGAGGAAAAATAAAGAATCTCTTGTGGATTACAAGGAACATTGGAGAACATCAAAAAGGGGGCATGAGAGATTCCTGGCAGATAAGGTCAAGAGAGATTCAATGTTATATTAAAATAATAACAGGTCCTCTCAGTGGGGTCATCTATATGTCAAGCCACGGAAGATAGGCATGTTCCTAATCAGATACTTCTCAGTTCTGGAAAAGTTCACGGAAGCTAGTGAGGCCAGAGAAGAGAACATCGATGACCTGGAATACAGTGACCTGAAAGTTGAGGTGTTGGAGGTCTGGAGGTGGATAACTTGCCAGAGTCTGACCACAATGTTGTGGGAACCCAGGGAAGAAGTGCCTGGGGCCTTAGCCGCAGGTAAGGTACTAGAAGGATGGCTGATGTTCTGTCCTTTCTTGAAGAGAGCTGCAACTACAGCCAAGGAACTGCATGCTGGAGGGAGTCAGTGGATGAAATTCTGAGAGACAGGAACTAAGCATTTTGGAAGGCAATGACTGATTACGAATGGCCAGAATGGTTTTATGCATGGGAGATCCTAGCTCATGTTTTTTCAAGAGGTCATGGCAACTGTGTGGCATTTATAATGAAGACCCACATGCTTGGATAATCCAGAAGATCAATCATGTTCATTTCCAAATACATACTGCTGGAGGAACTCCGGGTGGAGATGCATCATTGGGAGAGAAAGAATAGTTGATATTTCAAGTTGAAAGTATTCATCAAGACAGAGGAAAATGTACAAGTAGAAAACAGTGGGAAGGATGAGGCAGGGGCTCAGAATTCCAGGATGCCATTGTTTCAGATTTAAGAGAAGGGGAGACATGGCTAGACAGGGAAAATATCATGGCAGTGCTCAGACAGGACAGATGAGGGCTTGAACATATATGTGGAATGGAGGAATGGGATTATATCCCACATTAATGGGATTATATTTGGAGATATACAGCAAGCCATCAGGCCCTTCCTGTGATTACATTGAATTGTAGACTGCCCAATATTCAGCAAGAATTGGAGGAGCAACTGCTCAGACAGAGGTTCAGACAGTTGCAGGAAACAAAGTTGTGATAGGTGATTTTAACTTTCCATGTATTGACTGGGACTTGCATACTGTAAAAGAGCTGGGTGGGTTAGAGTTTGTCAAGTGTGTTCATGAATGTTTCCAAAATCAATGTATAGAAATCACAACTAGAAAGAGTGCAATTCTGAACCTCCAGTTGGAGAACGAAAGAGGACAGATGACAGAAGTGTGTAGGGGAACAATTTTGGTCCAGAGATCATAGTACCATTAGTTTCAAGATAATTATGGAAAAAAAAGATTGTTCTGATCCTTGGGTTGAGATTCTAAATTGGAGAAAGGTTATTTTTGAGGGAAGGAGAAAGGATTTGGTAAGCATGGATTAGGACAGGTTGTTTTCTGGAAAAGGTGTGCTTGGTAAGTGGGAGGCCTTCAAAGGTGAAAGTTTGCATGTCCTTGAAAGGATTAAAGGCAAAGTTAAAAGGCATAAGGAATGTTGGTTTTCAAGTGATATTTAGGATCTGGTTAAGAAGAAGAAAGAGGTGTATTGCAGGTATAGACAAGGAACAAATGACATTCTTGAGTACAAAAATGCAAGAAAAATCTTAAGATGGAAATCTAGATAGCTAAAATAAGTCATGATGTTGTATTGGTAGACAAGGTACAGGAAAATCCTAAGTACTTCCACAGAAATATTCAGAGCAAAAGAATAGCAAGGGACAAAATTGGTCTTCTTAAAGATCAATGGTCAGCTACGTATGGAGCCAGAAGAGATTGGGGAGATCTTGCATGTTTTTTTTTTTGCATCTGTATTTTCTCAGGAGATGGATACCTAGTCTATAGAAGTGAGACAAAACAGCAGTGAGGTCATGAAACCTATACAGATTAAAGAGGAAAAAGTGCTTGCTCTCTTGTGGCAAATAAGGGTGGATAAATCTGCAAGACCTGGCAAGATAATCTCTTGGAACTTGGGGAGACTGGTGTAGGTGCCCTGGCAGAGATATTTAAAGCTCCCTCAGCCACAGGTGAGGAGCTTCGAGGATTGGAGGATAGCCTAGGTTGTTCCATTGTTTAAAAAATGCTCTAAGAATAATCCGGGGAAATGATATGCTGGTAATCCTGATGTCAGTAGTGATTAAGTAATTGGAAGGTGCTCTAAGAGATCAGATATACAAGTATTTGGATAGACAGGGACTGATTAGAGTTAGACAACATGGTTTGTGTGTGGTAGGTCATGTATAACCAGTCTTAGAGCTTTGGAGGAGGTTACCAGGGAAGTTGATGAAGGAAAGGCTGTGGATGTTGTCTATGTGGACTTTAGTAAGGTCTTTGACAAGACCCTGCATGGGAGGTTCAATGTCTCAGTATTCAGAATGAGGTAGTAAATTGAAATGAACATTGGCTTTGCGGGAGAAGCCAGAGAGTGGTTGTAGATGAATGCCTTTCTGACTGGAGGCCTGTAACAAGGGGTGTGCCTCAGGGATCAGTGTTTGTTATCTTTATCAATAATTTGGAAGATAACATGGTAAATTGGATCAGCAAGTTTGTAGATGACATAGCGAGGAAGGCTTTCAAAGTTTGTATTGGAATCTGGATCAGCTAGAAAAATGGACTGCAATATAGCAGATGGAATTTAATGCAGACAAGTGTGAGGTGTTGCACTTTGGGAGAAATAATCAAGGTAAGATGACACAGTAAATGGTTGAGCACTGAGGAGTGCGGTAAAACAGAGGGTTCTGAGAATACAGAAATACATTCCCTGAAAGTGGAGTCAGGTAGATAGGGTTGTAAAGAAAGCTTTTGGCATGTTGGCTAGTTCTGTAGACCAGCCATTCTCAATGGGGTGATGCTGTACGGCCCCTCCTGAAGCCACAGCACTTTTAAGGGGGGGGGGCCACAGAATGAAATCATAAAATATTTTTTGTTTATTTATGCAGTCGGTAGGAGAGAAGTACAGAAAAAAACCAACTGAACGACTGCTTCATAGAGAGGGGAGCCTATAAACTTTGAGCAGAGTCAATCCTAAGGGGCTTAACCAAAACAAAGTTTGAGAATGGCTTCTCTGGATCACAGCAGCACTCCCTCTTTCTGCAGGCTTGATGACAAGGATTCAGTTAATGCCAAGAGGGTGAATGCTGCAATAAAAGGGGTGGGATTGAGGAGGTGAGGAAAGGGAAGTGTTATGTTCAGAGAGGGTGGGGCAGAGGGGAGATCGAGGAGCCTGATGTCGAGTTGGTAGTTGGAAATGAACTGGTCTAGAGGGGGTCAAGGACCCAAGGGGGTGTCCAAGAGGAAGGAGACATGAGAAGGGGGTGATCAGTTGGAGGGTGGAGTCTCCTTACTAAATAAAGAAGTATGGAGGCAGTGGAAGAAGAGGTCAATGTGGGACCTGAGGTGAGCTGGCCAGTTTGATACAAAACTGGATGGGTGGAAGATGTCAGGAGGCGATAACGGGAGGCAGTTCTTCAGATTGGAGGCCTGATGCAGTTTGGGAAATTGGACCAGGGCAGAAATACAGTAAATACAGGGCCCTGGGGAGTGTTGCAAAGCAAGTAGACTGGAGGTACAAGTCGATAGTTCACTGAAAGCGACAGCACAGGTAGAAAGATGGTGAAGTGGGAGTTTGGGACACTTACTTTTAATTGTTAGGCCATTGAGTGCAAGATTTAAACCTGGACAAGATGCTGGTGAGATGGAATCTGGAGTATTGGGTGAAGTTCTCATCACCAGACTACAGGAGGGGTGTGAGTGAGTGAACTAGAGAGAGTACAGAAAAGATTCACAAGCAGATGAGGGGGTTGAGTTACAAGCTGAGACCAGATAGGGTGGGATTGTTTTCCCTGAAGTGGAGTTGTTTGGGGGGAGGGGTGTGGTTCATGGAGGTTTATAAAATCATGAGGGTTAGATACTGTCTTTTTCTGTGGGTAGGGGACTCTAAAGCTAGAGTGCACAGGTTTAAAAGGTACCTGAGGGGCAGGTTTTACATGCCGAGGGTGGTTGATGTGTGCAATAAGCTGCCGGAGAAGTGGTGGAGGTAGGGCCCATGGTAAGGTATAAAGGATATTTAGTCAGGTCCATGGATATGAATGGGAAAGAAAGGTATGAATTAAGCGCATGGAAAATAGGTTAAAAGCCATTTCTATGCTGGGGTACTCTCTGACTGTATTATAAACCAAATGCTTAACTAATAGACTGCATTCACATATATTAAAAGTTTTCAAGTTTTCCTTTCAATTCCTGCCTCCTTCCCCCATTCCATTCTGATCAGGTGTCACAAATCTGAGATATTTTTTAGAGGTGACAGAGAAGACTGGTGAAAGCAGGGCAGTGGATGTTGTACTCATAAGATCATAAGACATAGGAGCAGGAATAGACTAGTCAGCCCATCAAGTCTGCCCCACCATTTAATTATGAGCTGATCAATTCACCCATTTAGCTCCCCTGCCCAGCCTTATTCCCAAAATCTTTGATGCCCTGGCTAATCAAGAACCTATCAGTTTCTGCATTAAACACACCCAATGTCTTGACCTCTACAACTGCCTGAGGCAACAAATTCCCCAAATTTACCACCCTCTGGCTAAAGAAATTCCTCTTCTCTGGATGCCCTTCAATCCCGAAGTTGTGCCTTCTTGTCCTCGACTCTCCCACCATGGGAAACATTTCAACTCTGTCCATGCTTTTCAACGTTAAAAATGTTTCAATTCGATCCCCCCCTTATTCTCCTAAATTCCAAGGAGTAGAGGAAAGAGGTGTCAAACACTCCTTAATATGAGAACCCTTTCATTCCCGGAATCATCCTTGTGAACCTCCTCTGAACTATTTCCAACATCAATACAACCTTTCTTATATGAGGACCCAAAAGAGGTCTCACCAGTGCCTTATAAAGCCTCAATATCACATCCCTGCCCTTGTAATCTATTCCTCTTGAAGTGAATGCTAGCATTAGATTTGTCTTCTTCACTGTCTCAACATGCAAGTTTAGCTTCAGGGTATTCTGTACCGCCAGTGGGCTGATAACGCCTCAAACCGTGCATCTTGGCGCCTCACAGTTTGGCGGGCAGCAACCTCCTTTGAAGAAGACCGCAGAGCCCACCTCACTGACAAAAGACAAAGGAGGAAAAACCCAACCCCAACCAACCAATTTTCCCCTGCAACCGCTGCAATCGTGTCTGCCTGTCCCGCATCGGACTTGTCAGCCACAAACGAGCCTGCAGCTGACGTGGACTTTTTACCCCCTCCATAAATCTTCGTCCGCGAAGCCAAGCCAAAGAAAGATTCTGTACGAGGACTCCCAGATCCCTTTACATCTGAGTGTTTTCTATTTTCTCCCCATTTAGAAAATAATCTGCATCTTTATTTTTTTTCTTCTTAAATGCATGACCGTTTACGACGCTGTACTTCATTTTCCATTCTCTGCCCATTTTCCTAATCTAAGTCCTTCTGCAGCATCCCGGTTTCCTCAACACTAACTGCTTTTCCACCTCCCTTCATTATCATCTGCAAACTTGGCTACAAAGCCATTCATTCCATATTCTAAATCATTGATATACAACACAAAAGAAGCGGCCCCAACGCCAACCCCTGTGGAACACCACTAGCAACTGGCAGCCAACCAGAATGTGACCCCTATATTCTGACTCTCTGCTTTCTGCCAGTCAGCTCTACCCTCGCTGTGTGTTTCCTGTTATACCACAGGCTCTTACTTTTTGTAATAGGTTTTTTCAAGCAAGATTTTCCATTAAGGAAACTGGCTTTGCCGTATCTTGTCATGTGTCTCCAAGTACTCTGTAACCTCATTCTTGACAATCAACTCCAGTATTTTCCTAACCACTGATGTCAGGCTAACTGGCCGATAATTTCCTTTCTGCTGCCTCCCTTCCTTTGTGAATAGTGGGGTGATATCTGTGATTTTCCAGTCCTCCGGGACCATACCAGAATCTACCGATTCCTGAAAGATCAATACCAATGTCTCCACAATCTCTACCACTACCTTTTTCAGGACCCAAGGGTGTGATCCATCTGGTTCGTGATATTATCCATCCTTAGTCCATTCAGCTTTCTGAGCACTCACTCCCTTGATATAGTAACTGCACTCACTTCCCTTCCCTGAAGTCTTTTGACATTTGGCACACTGCTAGTGTTGTGCAAAATAATCTGCCTTGCAGCAGGCAAAAGCAATTTCACGTAATATGACACTGTTTTATTACAATGACACTAAATTGAATCTTGAAAATACTCATTTAGTTCCTCTGCCATCTCCTTGTCTCACATTATTATTTCTCCAGCATCATTTTCTAGTGGTCCTATATTTAATCTCACCTTTCTTTTATTCTTTATATACTTGAAGAAACTTTTCGTATCCTCTAATATTATTTGCTTTTCGTATCCTCTAATATTATTTGCTTGACTCGTTGCATAATTCATCTTTTCCCTCCTTATGTGTTAGTTACCCTCTACAACATTAAAAAATTTTTCCCAATCCTCGATCGTCTGACTAATTTTTGCTACCCTTTATCTTTTGGCTTTAACTTCCCTGGTCAGCCACAGTTGTGACATTTTCCCATTCGCTTCTTTCCTCTTTTTTGGTCTGTATTTATCCTGCACCTTGCCCATTTCTTGCAGAAACTCCATCCATTGCTGCTCTGCCATCTTCCCTACTTGTGCCCTCCTTCCAATCTACTTTGGCCAGTTCCTCTCTCATGCGACTGTCATTCTCTTTACTCCACTGAAATACTGACACATCCGACTTTTCACTTTCTCGTTAAATCTCAAATTGAACTCAATCATATTGTGGTCACTGCCGCCCAATGGTTCCTTTACTCTTAAGCTCTCTAATTACCTTTGGTGCATTACATGATACCCATTCCCTTACAGCCAATCACCTAGTGGGTTCATCAACAAGCTGCTCTAAAAAGCCATTTCATAGACATTCTACAAATTCTCTCTCTTGAGATCCAGTCCCAACCTGGTTTTCCTAATCTACTTGCATGTTAAAATCCCTCTTGTCAACCATAATCTTGTTCTTATTACACTCCTTTTCATTTTGGTGTTGTAATTTGTTAAAAGGTTGGTTTATAACTGCCAACAGTTTCTTTTTACCCTTGGTGTTTCTTTTCTTTTGAATCTTTTATTTTTCATTTTCCATTAATAAACAAGGAAACAACATAACAAACTGCTTCAGAATGTACAGATATCCCCCAACAATCTATGTACATGTGATGTTTTCTCCTTCCCTCTCCTGCCCTCCTTCCTCAGAAGCCTGAGGACACAAACCAAAGTAAAGGACTGGATCCACTGCAATTCACAATCACCCCATAGGATATGCAATATCCCTGGCGCTCCACTCAGCTCTGGATCACCTAATCTTCAGCAACTCATACATGTAGCTGTTCTTCGATTGCAGTTCAGCCTTCAACACCATTATTCCCTCACTGCTGGTCAACAAGCTCCAAACCCTGGTCCTCTGCACTCTTCTCTGCAACTGGATTCTTGACTTCCTCATCAGAAGACCACAGTTGGTGTGAATCGGAAACAGCGTCTCCTCCTCATTGATGATCAACCCAGGAGCACCTCAAGGGCTTTACTCACTCTACAGCCATGACTGTGTAGCTAGGCACAATTCAAATGCTAAAATTTGCTGATGGCACCACAGTTGTTGGAAGATTCACAGATGGCAATGAGAAAGCGTACAGGAGGGAGATAGATCAGCTGATTGAGTGGTGTCACAACAACCACCTTGCACTCAACATAAGCAAAAACCAAGGAAATAATTGTAGGCTTCAGGAGGAAATCTGTAGAACACAAACCAGTCCTCATCGAGGGGTCAGCAGTGGAGAGGGTCAAGAATTTCAAATTTTTGGTTGTCAACATCTCGGAGGATCTGTCCTGGAGTGTCCATGCCGATGCAATTGTGAAGAAGGCTTTCCAGTGGCTATACTTGATGAAGAGTTTGAAGAGATTTGGTACATCACTTAAGACTCTCGAAACTTCTACACATGTGCTGGTTGCATCACTGTCTGGTAAGGAGGTGCCTGTGCTCAGGACAAGAAAATACCCCAAAGGATTGTTATCTTGGCCTGCAATATCACAGACACCAATCTTCCCTCCATCAGGGACATCTGCAAGAGGCAGTGTCTTAAGAAAGCAGCCTCTATCCTCAAGGCCATGCCCTCTTCACTCTATTACCATCGGGAAAAAGATACAGGAGCCTAAAGGTAGCACCCAGTGACACAAGGACAGCTTCTTTCCCTCTCCCATCAGATTTCTGAATGAACGCTCTTGTTTTGTATTTTTCTTGCACTATTTTTATTTAATTTGTAATCTAGCTTTTATAAATGTTTGCATTTTTACGCTCCTGCAAAACAACAAATTTTGTAACATGTTCATGATAATAATTTCTGATTCTGGACATTTGGTCTGCCACCTGCACCCCTTAAAAACTTCCACAGGTGCACCATTGAAAGCATCCTCTGAGGGGGCATCACTGCATGGGATGGGAACTACTCTGCCCATGACCATAAGAAACTGCAGTGAGTTGTGAACATGGCTCCAGACCATCACAACACCTCTTCCCCACCAGTGACGACGTCTACAATCCCTGCTGCCTTGGAAAAGCAGTCAGCATATAAATTTAGACATATAGCACAGAAACAGGTTCTTTCAGCCAACAAGCCCGTGCTGTCCAGTTACACCAACTGACCTAAACCCCCGGTACGTTTTTGAACTGTGGAAGGAAACCAGAGGCCTTGGAGAAAACCCACTCAGATGTATACATTTCTTACAGACAGCGTGGGATTCAACCCCTGGTCCTGATCGCTGGTGCTGTAACAGCTTTGCGCTAACCATGCTACCCAAATGAAAAGACTCACCCTGCCCAGGCTGCACTGTCTTCACCCCTTTCCTATCAGGAAAAAGATGGTGAAACCACACATCATCAGTTACTTACCCCATTATTATAAGACTCCTGAATGAACTAAAAGTAGTAAAATTAAGCTGCCTTTGCTCTGTACCAACTGATCTCCCTTTGTAACTCTACACTCTTGAACTGTGTCTCACTTGTACTATGTATGAGATGTCCACTGGTCTGCTCACAGAACAATAACCACTATTCCTGTATCTTGGTACGTTTGACAATAAAGGTGAACTTGAAGAGGATGGGAAATGATGTCACTTCCTTTGCTCTTGCAGCTCGAGTGGGTCTGATGCACATCGGGGTCTTCATCCTCCTGCTTCTGAGTGGAGAACGCAACTTTGGTGTCCGACTGAACAAACCGTACTCTGTCCGTGTACCCATGGACATCCCGGTCTTCACAGGGACGCATGCTGACCTTCTGATTGTTGTACGTATCACTGATCCGAGAGCCAGTTCACATCCCAAATCGGGGTTTGAGTTTAAACCTTTGTAGAGGAAAGGCAAAATTGAAGTGAAATACAAATATTTACTCTATCACTGATTCAGCCATGACACCATCGGGAGCGTCAATCGTAGAACATGACAGCACAGTAAATTTTTTAATGTACCATACAGCATGGTAACAGGCCATATCAGCCTCTGTGTCCATGCCACCCAATTTACACCAATTAACCTACACCCTTGGTACATTTTGAACGGTGGGAGGAAACCAGAGCCCCCAGAGAAAACCATGGGAAGAATGTACAAACTTCTTTCAGACAGCATAGGATTCGAGCCCCGGTCCCGATCATTGGTGCTGTAAAGGCATTGTGCCAACTGCTCTGCCAAACGTGCCGCCCAGGACAACGATATTGTGCCAACCTACATAAACTGATTCCACAATGATCTAATTTTCCCTACCTCACGTTCTAGGCCTCTATTTTTGATACATCCATGTGTCTGTCTAAGTCACTATTGTATCACCTCCACCACCTTCCCTGGCAATGCATTTCAGGCACCCATTGCTTTCTGCAAATAAACTTAACTCTGAGATCTCCTGTAAAGTTTCTTCCACTCACCATAAACAGATGTCCTCTGGTATTTGGTTTGCCGCCCTAGAAAAATGTGCTGGCTGTCCACCCTATCTAGGCCCCTCATAATCTTGTATGCCTCTATTGTCACCTCTCATCCTTTGTCATTCCAGAGAGAAAAGCCCTAGCTTTGTCACCTTGCTTCATATGAATTGTTCTCCAAATCAGGCAACATCCTGGTAAATCTCCTCTGCACCTTCTCTAAAGCCACTACGTCATTTCTATAATGAGGTGACCAGAACTGAATGCAATGTTCCAAGTGTGGTCTAAGCAGAGTCTTATGGAGCTGCAACATTACCTTATGGCTCTTGAACTAAATCCCCCGATTAATGAAGGTCAACACACCATATGCCTTCTTATCTCCCTACTTGCATGGCAACCTTGAGGGATCTATGGACCTGGACCTCAAGATCTCTCTGTTCCTCCACATTTTAGAGTCAAATCTGCCCTTCCTTCCAATGGGCTGTGGAGCCATTCAGAGGTACAAGACCCACACCTCAGACTCAGATCAGGAATGAGATGTGCCAAACCTGACCCCACCAGATCATAAGGAGCATTCAATTATTTGGTTTTTAATTCACTGATGTTTGAAACAAACTGATGTAACGCCACATCACTGTAGTAGAATCACTCTGGAGATGTTTCAATGATGAAAACATGGCCCAGGAAAGGCTGGGGTTATTCACATAAGATATTCATAATGATTTGCTCAGAAACTAACCATTCCTATGGGTCAGAGCAGGGGTGTCAAACTCAACTTCACCGAGGGCCAAAATTAAAAACTTGGACTAAGTCGAGGGCCGAACTAAATATTGATTGAAAATTTTCAACAACATCTGCATGTTTTCTCTTCTTTCAACATATGTAATGTTAAACTTTTTCTTATTAAAATAAAGGTTTAATAATAGTTTTGGATAAACTCTTTCCAGAAGAAACATTAACAAATGAGAAATATTCAATAAATAATATTTCTCTATGGAGGATTTGTCAAATGTTGCTAGTGTGCTGTCGAATAGTAAAATCTGAGGGCTATTGAGAATGTGGGAGAATAACATGATTCCTGAAACAATCCAATGGGTGACTGATTGTGGGCATGAACTCTAGCAGGGTTATTTGCCATGCCCTTTTTCCATTGGTACAGATATCCTTTGATTTACACACTTTTCAAGTTTTATGCCTAATGAGCTTGTATCCAGGTGCAGGACCATTTTTAACCAGGAATATATTGATCACTGTGACATGAAACTATTGGAAGATTGTTTTATCCTGAGATTAAAGTTCATAATCCTTACTCAGGCCTGTGTGTGGGAGGGCGGGGGTTTGCAGGCGATCGGGTTGGACAACGACAGTGCGGGGGCATCGGCTCTCGCTGCAGGGCGGCATCTCAGCGGAGCAGCGGCTCCGTCACCGTGAGTCGCGGGTCGGCCTGCGGCAGGGAGGGGGAGTGGGCAACGGTCCTGGCGAGGTCAGACCCGAGACCTCCAGTTCCGGGCGCTGGGAAGTGGCCTTGGCTTCCCCTGACACCGGCCAGGCCCCAAAACCAGAGTCCACGGTGAGACCCTGCAACGTAAACAGAGGAGGTGGGGGCGATTAGCGGGCTGACGCCAATGCATTCTGGGATTTGTTGTATTACTGTGCATGCGCTATACTGGCGCGGCAGCCAGCGGGCCACCTCTAATACATTTTTGAAATGATCCTGCAGGCCAAATATAATTATATCGCCGGCCAAATCTGGCCCGCGGGCCAGAGTTTGACGTGTGGGTCAGAGAGTCTTGCTCTCAAATTAATGATCTCTTCCAGCTCTACTCCTGTCTAACACTATCCTGACAAGGGGATTGAAAACTGAAACGGTTTGATTGGTGAAACAGTTGAGTAAAGACTGGGCATTTGTGATGAGTGCAGGATGATGCCAATGGGAATGTACCAATGGTATGATGCCAACAAGAGAGGACCAAGGGAAGAGGCAGTAGAATGGAATGGAAGGTGGGTGCAGGAGGGATGAGTGTGGGGGGGTGTGTGTGATTTGGGGGTGGAATAACTTCCAAGTACAAAATGGTCATTGTGGTGCAGATGGGGGGGGGAATGGCTGTGTTGGAGGCATTTGCAGCGAGAGAAAGGGTTGGTGGGCATGTGTGGATTATCTACTGTGAACTGTAACTCTTGCTTTACGACAGGTGTTTCACAAGATTATCACAAGTGGTCATCAGCGTTTGCAGCCTCTGTTTGATTGTCTGCTCACCATTGTTGTGAATGGTACGTCTCATTGCCAGTGAAATGTTTTTCATAACACTCAACTTTACTAAATGCTAGTTGAACCATCTCTCTATCAGCACGCTGGAGAAACCTAGCAGGACAAGCGGTACCCACAGGAAGTGAAAGGCAGTCGATGTTTCAGGCCTGAGCCCTTCATCAAGAATGTTGGAAATCAGGCAGATTCTTGAATAATGGGAGGAGCACAAGCTAACAGGTAAAGGTAAATAGGTGGATACAGGTGGGAAGAGAATGAAGCTGAGAAGTGACAGGGGAGGGAATAAGAAAGGTAGCTCTGACAGCAGAAGGAAGGGAAAGGGATATGGAACAGGAGGAAAGGAGAGAGATAGGGAAAGGGAGAGACCAAGGGAGGGGGTTAAAGGAAATTGGAAGTCAATGTTGATGCCATTTGGTTGAAAAGTGCCCAGATGGAACATAAGTTATTCCACCAATTTGCCACGATTTGACAATACACAAGGCCATGGACAGACATGTCAGTGTGGCAATGGTGTGTGGAATTAAAATGGTTGGCTGCTGGGAAATCTGCTGTTGCACTGAAGAGAGTGAAGTACACAATTAAATGATCTCCCAGTCTGCATCCAGTCTCCGCGAGGTAGAGGCCACATAGGGAGCACTGGATCCAGTAAAATTACCCCTGAAGATTCATCGTGATGGTGTTACTCTTGGAATGTCTACTTTGGGCCCCAAATTGTGAGGAAGGAGGTGCAAGTGCAAGTGGAGCACTTCTTGTGATCACAGAGGTAGGTACCAAAGGGGTGATTTGTGAGAAGGGATGACTGGTGGAGGGAGGGGAAGGGAAGATGTGTATAGTGGTGTGATCCTGTTGTAGGTGGCAGAAATTGTGAAGGATAATATTTTGCATGTGGAGGCTGATGGTAAAGACAAGGGGAATACTTCACTTCCGAAGGAATCTGTGTGACCTGCTGAGTTTCTCCAGCACATTTGTGCGCTGCACTGGATCACGGCATCTGCAGATTTTCTTGTTTGAACCATCTCTGAACGAATAATATGGGTCAGGGCCCACTCCAGTCCTGATCTATCTAAGTTTACACGTTTACCGCACTAAGCAACAGATGCCCTCTCTTTTCCGATAAGTCACTAAAATTAGCCCCTGCCTGTGGCTCAATATAAAAGATCCCACAGAACTACTTTGAAAGATCTTCTATGCCATAATTCTTCTGTGACCTGCCACAATTCCTCCAATTAAGAAATTCTGTCTTGAAGGATACACCTTGTGTCTGCTGAGGTTGTGTTCAATTTCTTGCCACTTCAGAACAAAAGGCTGCATTAATGGCAGTGACAGCACCTGAGCATGCTATTGAAGAGTTGAGACTTGAAACTTGGGGTCATGACTAAGGCTGTGGAATATTTTTCTTTCTCTTGCCCCTTGGAAACCTGCTCCGGCACGTTGTCTTTTTTGATACCTTCTCCTCCTTCCTCTTCACTTCTGACACACCAGCATGTACTTTTAACTTCCCTACTCATTTTCTTTTGTCTCAGCGTTTAGAACAGATTTCTGTGTCAATTATTCTGGGGACATTCTCCCTCCCCATTCTGCACTTCCATTTCAGAATTCGAGAATGACTCTCAACTGAAGTGTGTTTGCAAGCGCTTCGTGAGCAGTTATTAAGAAAACTAGGCACTACATGCCAAATTGTCTACACTTAGTTGTGGTTAAGATACGGGTGGCAGAGATGCGGGTGTTGGTGACCCCGTGGCATCTCTTCCTACAGAATAGTGACATTCTCGTGCTTATGGTTGGAGACCAGCACTCTCATTTTGTTGCCCTTTGATTTAAAGTGAATGGTTGGAAAACTGTCCACGACTAAGATTGGCAAGACAAACTATGAGCTTTCAATCAAGCAGGTGGCTGGGCAGCCTGGCAGGATCCTGAGGGAAAGAGAGGAGCACCTACAGCTGTGGGTGGATTTTATTTATATTCAGATTTATTGTCGGAGTTTATACATCACATGACAAACAACCCTAGGATTCTTTTTCCTGCAGGCAAGGCAGATTACCACTTAATGGCAGTGCAAGCAAAATTGACTCAACATACACAAGTAAACAAATAAAGAAATGTTAACAATCTGTGCAGTGCAGAAAAAATAAATAAAGTGCAAAAGTAAGAGTCCTTAAATAAGTCCCTGATTGAGTTTATTGTTGAGGAGTCTGATGGTGGAGGGTTAGCAGCTGTTATTGAACCTGGTGGTATGAGCCTTGTGGCCCCAATATCTCTTTCCTGATGGCAGCAGCGAGAACAGAACAGGTGCTGGGTGGTAGGGATCCTTGATCGTTCCCTGTAGTTGTTCTCGATGGCGGAGAGAGTTTTACCCATGATGTCCTGGGCTGTGTCCACTACCTTTTGCAGGACTATTCACTTGGGGGCATTTGTGTCCCCATACCAGACCATGATGAAGCCAGTCAGCACACTTTCTACCACACATCTGTAGAAATTTCCCAGGGTTTCCGATGTCATGCCAAACGTCTGCAAACTACTGAGGAAGTTGAGGTGTTGACGTGCTTTCTTCACAATGCCATTAGTACGTGGGTCCAGGAAAGATTCTCTGAGATAGTAATTCTCAAGAACTTCAATTTGTTCACTCTTGCCATCTCTGATATCCCCCAATGATTGTACACCTCTGGTTTTCCCTTCCAGCAGTCAACAATCAGCTCCTTGGTTTTGGGGACATTGAGTGCGAGGTTGTTGTTGGTGCACCATCCAGCCAAGTTTTCAATCTTACTCCTCATCACCCCTTTTCATACAACTCACTCCCGTGGTATCGACAGTGAATTTGTAGATTAAGTTGTTGTATCAAAGCCGCACAGGTGCAGAATGAGTAGAGCAGGGGGCTAAGAATGCAATCCTGAGATGCTCCGTACTGATAGATGTTTTTACCAATCCTCACTAATTTTGGTCTGGAGGTGAGGAAATCCAGGATCCAATTACACAGTGTGGAGTTGAGTCTCAGGTCTTGGAATTTGCTGAGCAATTTTGAGGGAATGATGATGTTCAATGCCGAAATGTAGTCGATAAAGAGCTTCCTGATGTATGCATCTTTGCTGTCCAGGTGTTCTAGGGGTTTATGTAGAGCCAGTGAGATGCCATCTACCGTAGACCTGTTCCTACGATAGGTGAATTTGGAACAGATCCATGTAGACTGGAGCTGATCTGCTTCGATACCAGCCTTTCAAAAGACCTCATCGGTGCTCGATAGTCATTTAGGCAGAATACCGTGCTCTTCTTCAGCACCGGTCAATAGAAGCCTGTTTGAAACTTGTGGATACCACACCTTTCCTGATTGAGATGTTGAAGATATCCATGAATACATTGGCAAGTTGGTCACCACAGATACTCGGCTGGGTACTCCATCTGGACCGGATGTTTTCCTCAGATTCACTCCTGAAGGCAACACACACGTCATCCTGGGGGTTACGGACAGGATCAGTGGGCATGAGGGCGCAGTGGTGGTCCCTCTTTGTTCTTATGGTCAAATTGGGTTTAGAAGGCAAGACCTTGTGCCCATGACTGCTGTTGTCTGTTTGTCACCCGGCACAACCTGTGGAGTCAACCAGCTCACCCAGGCTTCAGGAGGTAAAAACAGAATGATGGAAACACTCAGTGAGTCAGGCATCATCTGCAGAGAGCCACCATTTCCAGTCAGTGGTCCCTTATCAGATTTGACAAAGGTCATCATCTGAAGCATTAACACACTTTTTGTTCTTTGGCTTTCTGGATTTAGTTCAAGTAGGTCTGCCCCCAGCATTCAGGGGATCTAGGGGTAAGCTTGTGGGTGACTTCCACATCCTGAGCTTATTAAAAAAAAATTAGATGGATTGACTGAGTTGAGAATGAAGAGGTTTAAGATGCATGGCACATGCAGTGGCTAACATGTTTTCTGTTACAGTCTCTCCTTATCTGAAGAGCTTGTCCATGGTTGCTGCAAATAAACTTTTGCACCTACTGGAAGCCTTCTCAACAACATGGTTCCTTTTCACCGCGTCCCAGAACCACCACCTGGTCTTCTTCCTTCTGGAAGTCTTCAATAATATCATCCAGTACCAATTTGATGGTAAGTATTATTTCAATTCCACACACCATTCTCACTCCAACATGTCAGTCCATGGCCTCATGTACTGCCAAACCTAGGATACCTGCAAACTCTATTCTGTCTGGGCACTTCCCAAGCAGACAGCATTAACATTGACCTGAAATTTCCAATAGTTTCCCCAAGTCTCTCTCTTTCCCTATCCCTCTGTCTCCACCCTCTTTCCTTCCTCTCCTGTCAGAGAGCTACACTTTCTCCCATCACCTCAGCTTTTGTCTCTTCTACCTTCTCTTTACCTGTTAGCCCCTTCCTCCCTCCTCCCCAACCTTTTTATACAGGCACCTGCCTGATTTTGCTTATAGCTGACGAAGGGCCCAGGCCTGAATCATTGATTATCCTTTACTCCCTATGAATGCTGCATGACCTGAGTTTCTCCAGCACATTTATGTATTGCACTGAACTCCAGCATCTGCAGACATTCTTATTTAACTTGCTGGTAGGTATGTTCTCACTGTCTGAAAATGGTATTGCAAGTTATTTTGAATGTCAAAAGATGTTTCATTGGAAATAAAATGGATCAATGAGAGCACAAGGTGACCGCGTGAATGATCTGCATGCTTAAAATAACAGGCGTTGAAATTCTGTGAAAGATGATGAAGTTGATGTTGAAAATGAAGATTAGGTCACAGGGTTTAGGTCAGGATTAGGTCAGATCTTTGAGGTTGGGGCAAAGCTGTAATGGAGAGTCCCTTGTAGAGGAAATTTTAATTTGTAATATGCCTATTTGAATGTTTGAGGGTACAGTGCAGAGCAGCTTCATTTTCTGTGTGACTCTGCCTGGAACCAGAGTCTTATTGAGTCAGTTATATAGCACCGAAACACCCCATTCAGCCCGTACTGACCTTGTGCATCCCACTAACCAGCACTTGCCTGTGGCCTTCTATGTCTTGTGATTCAAGTGGGAGTCTGCGGCTCCACCATCCCCTCAGGCAGTGTGTTCCAGATTCCAACCACCCTCTGGGAAATTAAAAATATTTCTTCAGATTCCTTCGAAACCTCTTAAGCCTACTGTATGTCCTCTGGTCCTGGACTATATATACCTCTTGTGATTTTGGATATCTCAGTTAGGTCCCCACTCAGCCTCCCCTTCACCAAGGAAAATAAATCCAGGCTCTGTAAAGTCTCCTCAGAATTGAAATCATGGTGGTGAAACTCTGCTCCGTCTCCAGCGCTGTCACATTCATCTGTGGTATGTCACTAGAACATACAATATTCAGGAGACTGAGGGGTTGTTAGAGATGAGTTAGAGAGAGACAGTCATAACTCAGAGACAGGAGACAAGTAACTGGGTGACTATTAGGAAAAGGAAAGGGGATAGGCAGTCATTGGAGGGTTCCCCTGTGGCTGTTTCCCCCAATAACATGTACAATGCTTTGGATACTGCTGTGGAGGGTGGGGGGAAAAGCAGCCAGGTCTGTACACTCTTCCACTACTACTCTCTGCCTTCTATGGGCCAGCCAATTCGGTATCCAGACTATTAATTCACCATGGATCGCATTCATCTGTACCTCCTGAATCAGCCTGCCTACCTTGTCAAATAGCTTACTAAATCAACATTCATTTTGTATGCCCTACCCTTATCAAATATCTTTGTCACTTCCTCAACAAAGTCAATCAAATGGTTAGACATGACTCATTGGCGACCTCCAATCTGACCATGACTTTCCAAATGTGGGTAGAGTCAATCCTTTAGTATCCCCTTCAGTAGTTTCCCTAACACTGATGTGAGGCTGTCACTTTTGCATTTTCTCATGATCTGTCTCTATATCTGTTCCTTTTATCTCACTGAGTATTGGGAGGCTGAAATTGATTGCATTTTCCTGATTCCTGAACTAACTCTCCACGTGTTTTGTGAACTTGTACTGTCTGGTTTTGTGCTGTAATCCCTAGTTAATAAGGACAGCCATCCTGTGTGCCTCCTTTACCAACCAATCCATCTGTGCCATCACATTTGGAGATCAGTCAACCATTACACCCAGGTCCCACTGTTCCTCGGTACTGCCTCAGGGCTCACCACTCACTGTTCATGTTCTACCTACATTCAACATCTGAAAATACATCACCTCCTCCTAACAGGATTAAATTGTACTGCCTAATTTTCCAGCCAATCAGTTTTATTCTGGAGCAAAAGCCTGCTTCGCTCACTGTCAACACTGCCACTGATCATCATATTTTCTGCAAAATTAAAAACTAAGTCCAACAAGTCAATATTTGTAACAAACAGTAAATGTTCCAGTTCTGATTGGCGTGCTCCACCACTTGGCATATTCAGGACTGTGTGATGGGACAGTCAGAGGGAGTATGATCCCTTGCCCTGGGAGTGTGTGATGGGACAGTCAGAGCGAGCAAATCCCTACTCTGGGAGTGTGCGGTGGGACAGTCCGAGGGAGTGAATTCCTACCCTGGGAGTGTGTGATGGGACAGTCAGAGGGTGTGAATCCCTACCCTGGGAGTGTGTGATGGAACAGTCAGAGGGAGCGAACCCCTACCCTGTGGGGGTGTGTGATGGGACAGTCAGAGGGAGCGAACCCCTACCCTGTGGGAGTGTGATGGAACAGTCAGAGGGAGCGAATCCCTACTCTGGGAGTGTGTGATGGGACAGTCAGATGGAGCGAATCCCTACTCTGGGAGTGTGTGATGGGACAGTCAGAGGGAGCGAATCCCTACTCTGGGAGTGTGTGACAGGATAGTCGGAGAGAGTGAACCCCTACCCTGTGGGTGTGCGATGGGACAGTCAGAGGGAGCGAACCCTTACCCTGTGGGAGTGTGTGATGGGACAGTCAGAGGGAGTAAATCCCTACTCTGGGAGTGTGCAGTGGGACAGTCAGAAGGAGCGAATCCCTACCCTGGGAGTGTGTGACAGGACAGTCAGAGGGAGCGAACCCCTACCCTGTGGGTGTGTGATGGGACTGTCAGAGGGAGTTTTACTATTTGTAAAGCTTACAGTGCGCGGTGTCAGACTGCTGATGCACAGACTTAAGGATATTGATGGATGAGGCTCTTTTTGGGCAGAGAGCATGGCTGGAACTGACTCCTGGATAAATGCTGTGTTGCAAGTTGTGAGAAAATGATTGGTGGGGGCTAGTGGGTGTAGCTAATAACTGCCACAGAGTATGTTAATATTTTGTTGGGTGGAATGCTGTTCGCTGCCCTGTTTTGATGACCTTTTCTGCAGGCTATGACCATCCATCCTTGTTACAGGGAATTCAAACCTGGTCTATGCCATCATCCGCAAGCGCAATGTCTTCCACCAGCTTGCCAATCTGCCCACTGACCCTGCTGCCATCCAGAAGGCCTTGCAGAGGAAGAAGAAGCAAGCGGAGCCCATCTCACGGACCAACTCACAGGAGGGAGTGTCCATGGAAGGATCCCGGCCAGCAGCCCCAGCAGAGCCAGGCACTTTGAAGACCAGCCTCACTGCCATTCCAGGTACTGGGAGAAGCATATGGTCACACAACTGTCCAGTGACCACGGGAGCCCCCACTGCACGGCAGCGAACCCCACCCAGCCCACTCTGCTTACCCACAGTACTGAGTCCCCTCTGGCCATCAGTCAGTGCAGAGCCCCCTCTGGCTATCGCCAATCTCTCACCCTTTATCTTGTGACCAGGTATCGATAAGCTGACGGAGAAGTCCCAGATCTCAGAGGATGGCACTTTGAGCCGCGTAAATCAGACTGAGGCTGAGCCAAGTAACTCAACTGAGGCCTGCAATCCAGCAATAATCAGTAACATCGAATCTTCCAGTGGCATTTGTGGCAATCAGGTATTGTTTCAGCATTGTCTCCTTCCAGTCCTTCCTTTGGCTGTGGTTTCCCACTGGGTGAGCCATTACAAAATGGTGAACCACCCAAAGAAAGAAAATGGTTTGGAATGTAGCAGTATTCATGGCCTCCAGGTTTTGCTGTGATAGTGGAGATGATGTGGTTGGAATGGCATCTGGTGCCTATTCAATCAGAGACTGGACTGTATCCAAGAGTATTAGAGCCATCTTCTTTCAATATGTTGGGAGAAGGCAGTGGGGACTTGCCTGGGACTATGGTGTTATGGCATCATTGCATCTCTGGCAGTTCCCTGGTGCAACCCTGATTTATCTCCCTGGTGGGTGCCTGGACCCTACACACCAGCGTGGGAAAAGCTGGCAGGTTGAAATGTTTCAGTCCTGCCTTCTGTAGGTGCTGGTGTTCACCCTGGAGCCCATGATGGCAATCATCTGCAGCTTCAATAAATGTAGAGACTATGAACTGCTCCAAAAACAATGAATCAACATAAAACAGGAGGTTGAGGCAGAGGGTGTCCTTCAAATCTCAATCACTTCACTTTTGGAGTGAGGTGGCTTTATGTTTTATGGAGAAATTCAACTTTGAAGTCATAGTGGAAGTCCTTGGTTTGGTAGGAGGTGTAGAGAGAGGAATGGTTTGGGTATCGGATCAGAGAGATGTACGACTTCCCAGTAGCAGAAGAAGTAGGGGGAGGGCTGGTGGGTAAAAATGGAGTGGACAAAAATCAAGTCCATGACAGAGGAAGCAAGGAGATTAAATGGCAAACAGGCCATGATGTGAGGTGAGGGAAAATGGTAACAGCACAGTTAGGGAACTAGATTTGGATCCACAGGAATAAAAATCCTTTTAATTTAATCGCTCCTCCAGACCTAACTGGAGTCTCAGACAGACACTCAACAGCTGTGACAGGGCTTGCACGCCATCACATCTGATAAGGTGAAATGAGGAAGTATTATGAATTCCAGTACTTCTCTCCCAGATGAACACAGTGCTTTCAATGCACGGTTCAAAAGGAAAAACAATGATGCACCTTCCTGAGCCCCCACAGCCCTCAGTGAATCTGTGCTTGCACTGTCTGAGGCCCACGTGAACAGAATCTTCAGGAGGTCAAATCCTTGGAAAGCATCCAGCTCAGACAGTGTATCTGGCCGGGTCTGTACAAAGCAACTGGCTGGAGCTTTTGGAGACATGTTTAACCTCGCCCTCTAATCTGAGGTCCCCATCTGCTTCAAAAGAACATTATTATACCGGACCCCAAAAGCAAGGTGATGTGCCTCAATGTTATTAGCTAGCACATCGAGGCAATCGTGAAGAAGGCACACCAATGCCTCTACTAGCTAAGGAGTCTGAGGAAATTTGGCATGTCCCCAGATACTCTTATCAAACTGTGGAAAGTATATTGACATCCCAAGAGCAACGCACAAATTGTTAGAGGAACTCAATGGGTCAGGCAGCATCCATGGAAGGTAATAGGCAATGAATGTTTTGGGCTGAAACCCTTCATTAGGAATAGCAGGAGAGGGGGAGGAGCAGGAGGTGACAGGTGGGAGTGGGAAGAAATGGAAAAAAATAGGAAGCTGGAAGGTGATAGGAGAAAAAGGCAGAAGGCAGAGGAAGATGCACTCTGGTAGGAGGAAGGAAGGTGTGGGTGACAGGCAGGTAGAGAGGGCAGAGTTGGGGAAAGAGGCAGAATGGGGCCAGAGGAATCAGGGAAACCAAGGGAAGGGGGTCTGAGAATACAAGGGGGGAAATTACAGAAATTGGAGGTCAACGTTGATGCCTCCTGGTTGGAGACTGCCTAGATGGAATATAAGGTGGTGTTCCTCCAATTTACGAGTCGCCTCAATTTGGCAGTATGCGAGGCCATTGGTAGACATGACATTGTGGGAAAAGGAAGTGAAATTGAAGTGTCTGGCCACTGGGTGATCCAGGAAGGATCTGCAGTGGACAGAGGTGACATCACCCCTTGGTTTGGTCATTCAAGTGCCCAGGAATTCAGAAGGTAACAAACATAGTCTGTCACAGACTCTGGCCTCGCATCCATTGAAACCATGTATGTGCGGCGCTGCCTCAAGAAGGCAGCCAACATCAATAAAGGACCCCATCACCCGAGTCACAACCTCTTCTCACTGGTACAGAAGCCTGAAGACCAGCACCTCTAGGTTCAAGAACATTTTATGTACAATAGCCGTCAGGCTCTTAAATCTCCTCTTGCTACCCTAATTGTGGACAACAAAAAGACCCGTTGAACTATTGAAACGTCAGTTTTTTCGTGAATTAATTGTAGCTGTGAATATTTTTTTAGAATCATCATCTCTTTCTCGACAGTAATTTAATATATACTTTTGGATTTGCTTTTTTTTATATAAATCAAGTACCTTTATGGCTGCAGCAAACAATAATTTCAATGCACCTGTACATTGTACTTGAGTGTGTGACAATAACTCGTGATTAGTCTGAAAATGTCATCCACTTGTGTTTCACGTCTTCTCCCTTTTATCGCCTGTCTGTCCTCTTCCTTCTCTAAAATACTCTTTCTTGCTCTTTTCTCCCCTGTTCACTAAAGCTTTGAATGTGTTTGACTCTATCCTTTGTTGAGAAACTCACACTCCACAAGTGTCAACTCCTCTATTCGTGCTGCTGAGTGTTTGCAAGATGTTCCTTTTTTTTAATTTTAGGTTCTTTGCAATTTTTGGATTATAAGGTAGTTTAGGACTATAAAGAGATCTTTTGGCACATTTGACGAAGTATCAAGTCGAGCAGTTGGGATGTTATGACAAAGTTATATAAAAGACTTTGGGGAGGGCCAATTTGGAGTATTGTGTGCTGTTTTGGTCACCTAACTACTGGAAAGATGCCAAGCAGTGTGAAAGAGTATAGAGAAGATTTACAAGAATGTTGCCTAGACTTGAGGAACTGAGTTACAGGGAAAGGTTTTCTCTTTAAATATTTTTTTGAGTTTTAGCAGTAAATGATACATAGGCAATAATGATAAATGATAAATATCCAACAAAGTAACTATATTGGTATATCTTTGGCTTGGCTTCGCGGACGAAGATTTATGGAGGGGGTAAATGTCCACGTCAGCTGCAGGCTCGTTTGTGGCTGACAAGTCCGATGCGGGACAGGCAGACACGGTTGCAGCGGTTGCAGGGGAAAATTGGTTGGTTGGGGTTGGGTGTTGGGTTTTTCCTCCTTTGCCTTTTGTCAGTGAGGTGGGCTCTGCGGTCTTCTTCAAAGGAGGTTGCTGCCCGCCAAACTGTGAGGCGCCAAGATGCACGGTTTGAGGCGATATCAGACCACTGGCGGTGGTCAATGTGGCAGGCACCAAGAGATTTCTTTAGGCAGTCCTTGTACCTTTTCTTTGGTGCACCTCTGTCACGGTGGCCAGTGGAGAGCTCGCCATATAACACGATCTTGGGAAGGCGATGGTCCTCCATTCTGGAGACGTGACCCACCCAGCGCAGCTGGATCTTCAGCAGCGTGGACTCGATGCTGTTGACCTCTGCCATCTCGAGTACTTCGATGTTAGGGATGAAAGCGCTCCAATGAATGTTGAGGATGGAGTGGAGACAACGCTGGTGGAAGCGTTCTAGGAGCCGTAGGTGATGCCGGTAGAGGACCCATGATTCGGAGCCGAACAGGAGTATGGGTATGACAACGGCTCTGTATACAGTCTCTTCAATATGAGGCGCCTGCAAGCTCACACCAAGACACAAGAGAAACTTGTCCGTGAACTACTCTTTTCAGACGATGCCGCTTTAGTTGCCCATTCAGAGCCAGCTCTTCAGCGCTTGATGTCCTGTTTTGCGGAAACTGCCAAAATGTTTGGCCTGGAAGTCAGCCTGAAGAAAACTGAGGTCCTCCATCAGCCAGCTCCCCACCATGACTACCAGCCCCCCCACATCTCCATCGGGCACACAAAACTCAAAACGGTCAACCAGTTTACCTATCTCGGCTGCACTATTTCATCAGATGCAAGGATCGACAACAAGATAGACAACAGACTCGCCAAGGCAAATAGCGCCTTTGGAAGACTACACAAAAGAGTCTGGAAAAACAACCAACTGAAAAACCTCACAAAGATAAGTGTATTGGTATATATAACTACAAATAACTAACAATAAATAACCACCCCTGTATGAAGTTGCTGGTTGAACATACATGCTCCACTACTGTAAAAAAGGCAACAGCCAAATTACTAAACAGGATCTGTAGGCTTATAAATTATGAAAATAATTAAAATGACCCCCTTAAACTTACAAAGTTAAAATTAATTTCAGTAGTAGAACATCTAATTTTTTCCAAAGTCAGACATGCCATCACATCAGCCACTGGGTATGTGTAGGAGGGACAGCAACTTTTCCATCTCATCGATATAGTTCTTCTAGCAATAAGAGAAACAAAGGCCTCCACTACGTGGGATTGTGACGCAGACAACTTTTAAAATTTTTAAAAATTTTTTACACTATGAACTATATTGACCAAAATACACACAAACATTTCCCTCTTGTATATACACAGTGTCATTTTCTCCCCTTTTCCCCCCTCCCTCCCTTCCCTCTCTCCTTCCCACCCCCCTCCCCACCCACTAAATGTTCAACATATGTGATACATTAAACCCATTAAACAATGTCATCACACAGTGAAAATAAACAATAAAATTGTGTCATCTACTTTTACACACTGGGTCAGTTCATTTCGTCCTCTTCTCCTTCTGTCATTTTAGGTGGTGGAGGTCCACGGTAGGACCTCTCTGTTGTGTTCCATGTACGGTTCCCAAATTTGTTCGAATACTGTGATGTTATTTCTTAAATTTTATGTTATTTTTCCCAATGGAATACATTTATTCATTTCTATGTACCATTGCTGTATTCTCAGGCTATCTTCTGATTTCCAGGTTGACATTATACATTTTTTTGCTACAGCTAAGGCTATCATAATAAATCTTTTTTGTGCTCCATCCAAATCGAGGCCAAGTTCTTTACTTCTTATATTACTTAGAAGAAAGATCTCTGGATTTTATTTAATACCTGATTTAGATCTTCCCAAAACTTTTCCACTTTCTCACATGCCCAAATTGCATGTACTGTTGTTCCCGTTTCCTTCTTACAGCTAAAACATCTATCTGATACTGTTGGGTCCCATTTATTTAACTTTTGGGGCATGGTGTATAGCCTGTGTAACCAATTATATTGTATCATGCATAACCTCGTGTTTATTGTATTTCTCATAGTTCCGGAGCATAGCTTTTCCCATGTTTCATTCTTTATCTTTATGTTTAGATCTTGTTCCCATTTTTGTTTGGGTTTACATCTTATTTCATCGTTCTCTTTCTCTTGCAGTTTGATGTACATGTTTGTTATAAATCTTTTAATTATCATTGTGTCTGTAATCACATATTCAAAACTGCTTCCATCTGGTAACCTCAGCCTGCTTCCCAATTTGTCCTTCAAGTAGGTTTTCAGTTGATGGTATGCAAACATTGTACCGTGAGTTATACCATATTTGAACTTCATTTGTTCAAAAGATAATAAATTGTTTCCCAAAAAAACAATTTTCTATTCTTTTGATCCCTTTTCTCTCCCATCCTCTTAAGGAAAGGTTATCTATTGTGAAAGGGATTAGTTGATTTTGCATCAATATTAATTTTGGTAGTTGGAAATTTTTTTTTCCTTTCTACATGAATCTTCTTCCAAATGTTGAGCAGATGGTGCAGTACTAGTGAACTTCTATGATGCACCAGATTTTTCATCCCACTTATATAGTATATGTTCAGGTACCTTCTCCCCTATTTTATCTAGCTCTAATCTGGTCCAATCTGGTTTTTCCCTTGTTTGATAAAAATCTGATAGATATCTTAATTGTGCTGCTCTATAATAATTCTTAAAGTTTGGTAGCTGTAAGCCCCCTTGTTTGTACCATTCTGTTAATTTATCTAGCGCTATCCTTAGTTTCCCCCCCCCCCCTTTCCATAAGAATTTTCTTATTATTTTCTTTAGCTCATTGAAGAATTTCTCTGTTAAGTGAATTGGTAACGATTGAAATAGGTATTGTATCCTTAGGAAGATATTCATTTTAATGCAATTTACCCTTCCTATCAGTGTTAGTGATAAATCTTTCCAATGTTCTAAGTCGTCTTGTAATTTCTTCATTAATGGCTGATAATTTAATTTGTATATATGGCCTAGATTATTATCTAGTTGAACACCTAGGTATTGCATTGCTTGTGTTTGCCATTTAAATGGTGATTCTTTCTTAAACTTTGTGAAATCCGCATTATTCATTGGCATCGCTTCACTTTTATTTGCGTTGATCTTGTACCCCGATATTTCTCCATATTCCTTCAATTTCTTATGTAATTCTTTTATTGATAATTCTGGTTTTGTTAAGTATATTACAACGTCATCTGCAAATAGTCTGATTTTATATTCCTTCTCTTTTATTTTTATCCCTCTTATTTTAGTGACCCAGACAACTTCATGCCAGTTGGCTTGCTTGTTCCAAATAGGGCAAGAAAAGAATTAGGAGTCCAATTAATATTAAGAACTAAAGACAAGGTATGAAAAATACTTTCCCAATAAACGGAAAGAGAAGAACATGACCAAAACATTTGAAACAATTTACCTTCTTCAGTCTTACATCTGTCACATTTTGAAGAAATATTAGAATAGAATTTAGCCAATTGAACCTTGGAGAAGTAAACTGATGGACTACTTTAAATTGTAGTAATGTTGGGCATGTAAAGAAGATGAAATTACCAATTTCAAGATAGAATCCCAAGTAGCGTCCAGAAATGATTGTTAAAAATCTTGCTCCATAATTTCTTAGTCTTGTCCAAGAAATTACCTCTGGACAACAGTAATGACACATAAAGAACTGACATAAATTTTTTATGATTCGGTTTAAAATTATAAATCTTTCCTATCATATTTGATTCCAAATCTTGAGGGAATTTCAATACTAAAGAGTTCAAGAAGCTCCTAATCTGTAAATATCTAAAGAATTGATATATTTAAATAATTTGAACAACTTAGAAGTTAATTGTTCAAAAGAAGCTAAATTTTGGTCAATAAAAAGATCTTGACAAGATCAGATACCTCATTCAGACCATTCACGAAAACCAAAATCTTGTACTGAAGGTTAAAATAAATTACTTAGAAGGGGACTGTCCAGTAAGAATCAATGGTAACCAAAGTGTTTTCTAACTTGAAACCAAATTCTCAATATATGTTTAACAACAAAATTATCTATTAATCTCGAGGCAGAAAAACGTAATGTTGCTCCAACTAATGAAATAAGAGAATACTTCTTAGTAGATTCGATTTCTATATTAACAGGGAAAGGTTAAACATTGAGGACTTTATTCCCTGGAACGTCAGAGAATGAGGGGAGATTTGAGAAAGGTATACAAAATAGTTAGGGGAATAGATAGAGTAAGCATGTTTTTTCCACTGAGGTTAGGTGAGATCACTGGTGTCTCCCTCCCCCTTCCCCTGCCCCTCCTTCCCCCATAGACGTGATTTACCAGGAATCATTATTTGAAGAGGGTTTGCAAAATCATCCCACACACAGCATCTTTCAGCTACTCCTGTCGGAAAAAGGTACAGGAGTATCAGAGCCAGAATCACCAGGCTGAGAAACAGATTCTTCTTCCTGGCAGTGAGACTCCCAAAAGACTGAAATGAACTGCTCATACAAACCCACCCAGATACTATTAATCATAAAACAATTTTTATTTATTTTTATATGTGTGTATACGTACTGGAACTGTCTGTATGTATGTTTGGACGCCTGCCTTATTTTGCTCACAGCTTGATGAAGGGTTCAAGCTCGAAATGTTGGTTATGTATCTTTATCTTTGCGACATGCTGAGTTTCTCCTGCATTGTGTTTTTACTTCAACCACAGTGTCTGCAGACCTTCGTGTTTTATGTGTGTTATGTCTGGATGGCTGTTTGCATGATCTTGTACCGAGAATCAGAGAACACTGTTTCGTTGGGTTGTACTTGTACAATTGGATGATAATAAACTTGAGCTTGACAAGAATTAGGTGACTTTGGTTAAGGGTGAAAGGTGAAATGTTTAAAGAGAGCTTTGGGGGGGGGGGCTTTTCCACGCAGAGAGTGATGGGTGTGTGGAGTAAGCTGCCAATTGAACTGGTGAATGCAGGCTCAAATTTGATGTTTCAGAAAAATTTGGACAGGTTGATGAATGGGAGGGGTATGGAGGGCTCTGGTCTGACTGCAGGTCAATGGGACAAGGCAGAATAATAGTTCGGCACAGACTAGTTGGGCCAAAAGTCCTGTTTCTATGCATGGTTTTCTATGGTTCTCATCACGGGATTTCCTTTTCTGTCACCAGGGAGATACAAGTACCTGCCAAACAGTCTGGGTAAGTCTGATCATAGCACTAAAGAGCAACCTCGTACCTGTTTGTCCTGCTTGCCTTTCCAGATTTACAATGTACCAGCCTGCAGTTGTGATGTCGGAGCTCCAGGGTGTTCACAATCCTGTGCCTACACCTCTGCTACTGGACTGGCATGGATGGCCACACTTCCTCAGGAAGGGGACAGGACACTGGGCAATGCGAATGAAATATCATGGGTTGAAGAGGCTGAACAAAGTTACAGAGTGTACCCTTCCTCCCCCTCCCCCTCCCCCTCCCCCTCCCCCCTCCCCCTCTTCCCCTATTACCATTCCCCTTCTCCCTTTCTTGCCCTCTCTTTCCCCCTTCTCTTACCCCCCTCTTTTCCCCTTCCCCCTCCCCATCTCTTCCCCCTCCCCCTCTCTTCCCCCTCCCCCTCTCTTCCCCCTCCCCCTCTCTTCCCCCTCCCCCTCTCTTCCCCCTCCCCCTCTCTTCCCCCTCCCCCTCTCTTCCCCCTCCCCCTCTCTTCCCCTCCCCCTCTCTTCCCCCTCCCCCTCTCTTCCCCCTCCCCCTCTCTTCCCCCTCCCCCTCTCTTCCCCCTCCCCCTCTCTTCCCCCTCCCCCTCTCTTCCCCCTCCCCCTCTCTTCCCCCTCCCCCTCTCTTCCCCCTCCCCCTCTCCCCTGGTTGAGCGAAACACTGTTTTGTCTGCTATATATGTACAGTCAGATAATGAACTGAAGTCCAGGATGATTATTTTGTTGCCATTGTGTTTTGCCTGTTCTGGTCGTCAACACAAGTAATGCAATGTTGTACTTGTGTGCAGGAAACAATGCCACAGAACTCAGAGAAGAGGAGGAAGGCACCTGGGCTCTCATCGAGTCACCACTGGTCACCAAGCACGGACTGGGTGAGTCAATGTGTACACCTGCAGCCAGTTGCACCTTAGGGCTGAGGCTAGTCTCCCACTCTCATATGGGGAGAGGGAAATGCTCATGTGCAAATGATTTCAGTAGGCAGTAGTTGCATGCCAACTACCATGTGGGCCTGATTGAGACAATGTGGGACCAGACTCTTGCACAGACTTGGTGCATAAATGTGAATGGGAGCAATGCTTGTAAGCACACACAGACACATCTGATTGCACAAGTGATCTTACCCATATACTCTTCCTTGCCTCCCTCCCCCTTTTTAAACCCTCCCGCTTCAGTCCACATAATTTCCCTGATCTTCTGTCCATCTCCCTGCTCCCTCCCACTGCACTTGCCTCCCTCCTGGCCAGGTACTCCATCTGGACTGGATGCTTTCCTTGGATTCACTCTCCTGAAGGCAGCCCACATGTTATCTTTGGATGACAGTAGAGGATCATCAGGGAACATGGGGGTGCACAATGGTTCTTCCTTGTTTTGGTGGTCAAATTGCACATAGAAGGCATTGAGTTAATCTGGGAGTAAAACTTTGCTGTCTCCTATGCACTGGATTTGTTGAAGCTTCCGGGTATCCTTCATTGTTTCCATTCTTGTCTGGAATCACCACTGCACCTGGGAGATGGTTTTCCACAGATCATATCTACACCTTTTGTAGTGCTCTTTAAATGCCTGATCTGGCTCTTAGTGGGTTCCAGATTTCATTATTTATCCAGGGCTTCAGGTTGTGGAAATCTCTGAATGATTATGTGGGGACACATTCATCCACAGCTGTTTTACTAAAGTCTGTAATGGCCCTAGTATAATCAATCCGATCCTCACCTGAGTTCTTGCACACCACCCAATCCACTGACACAAGGCAGTCCTAAAACCATTCTTCAGCCTCCTGGCAGTCCTGATCTCTGCTTTTTAGGCTCTGTCTATAAGCAGGTAGCAGAAGCACCGCAGGTGATCTGACTTGACAAAATATTGTATCTGGAAAGAAGGATAGGCTTTCCTTATCGTAGTGCAGCAGTGATGAAGTGCTGGCACCTGGAACAGCAGGTTACAAGCTGTTGGGAAATAAGCAGGGTTTTCTTGAGACAGGCCTCAGTAAAGTCACTGACTATTATTTGTAATGCGTCGGGGTCGGCCCGCTCTTGTTTACTGACTGCATCTTGAAGCTCAGCAAGTGCCTGTTTGTAATTGGCATCGGGAGGGATATAAACTTCGGTGAGAATCACTGATAAGAACTTATGGTCTGCATTTAATTGATATTTGCTCTAAATCAGTGGAGCCGGAGGTCGACATAAACCCAATATGCTCCAGCCAGTATTAATGTAAAAGTCCATGGTTCAGGACCCTCTTTCTCTACCAGAATCAGTCTTTGAATGGTGAAATCCTCTGGTCAGATCACTGCATCCAGAGTGTTCTCTGTTAGTCAGTCTTGGTGCATTTGTCACACCTGCATTTGATAGAGCAGCCTTGCACTGAGGTCATCAATGTTATCTTCCAACTATTGTACTTTCTTACTTTCTCCAGCAGTATATTTTGCGGGTGGGGGTGGGGGGAGGGGGAGGGGTGGACTCAGTCCTCTGTGCTTTGGATCCTGGTCCTCACACCATGTTTCCGGCCTTGGCTTTGGTGATGGCATTGCCCTTTAAGAGCTCTGTATTCCAGCCAATCTGTTCCAGACTCATCCGAAGCTCATTGTCAGGAGGAAACCTATGTGTTGCCAATTGCAGTGAAACTATGTCGGAAAGAGAATAGGTAGTAGAGATTTCTGTAGCCTGCAGTAAGTCGCTGGAGCCATTATTTTTCACAGAGGCTTTGAGCAAAGCCTTGAGTCTTTTCCTCTGCCTGCCTTGTAATCTTTTTCCTTGTTTAAACTAGGAAGACCATCTATCTGATGCACCAGGGCTGCTGGTCCTGGAGTGGATGTTAGATTGGGAGGACACTGCCATTGGTTCACTTGTCCTGCCCGCAGATGAGTACAACTTTGCAAAGACATATTGATGGTCTCCCTCCATCTTCTTGAGGTGTCATCCATGTGGAGTACACAGGATAGAAGCATACAAGAGTGCAAGGAGCACTGGGGCCTGGGGTCTGAGAATGTTATGCCAGATTTGAGGTCTTCCAATACCCGTTTTCCCAGTGCTGACAGTTGTCCAGCAGTGCCTTCCCTGAGAGGTGGCACCCAGGTATGGGGTGTGTGTGTGATGGTTCCCAGGACTTTGCTGTGAACCTTTATTGTGGAAGAGGAGACAATTTGGTAATGGGCCTCTGTTTGTGAATGTTGACTGCAGAACACACTCTCTCTTGCATTTCAATGAATGAGTTGATGACTTCAAGCTCAGCCTCCAAGTGCATCATCCATCACTGTAGTTTTGCCACCAATGCTGCTCTCATCTTGGTTCTGGGGACAAGGTGAGTTGAATAGCTTCCTTGTAGCTCCATTCCATCGTGAAGCTCATTAGAGCTTAAGTGTGCCATTGTGCAAAGAAAGGTTGCAAGGGATGTTGGGAAAATGACAGAGTCTTGGCTAATGCAAGTCTGCACTGAGTGAGTTTGGTTCAGATTGTAGCTTGTGTACCATCTTGGAGCAAATGTAAGATGGAGCCAAATTTGAGGAGGGAGCTGTATAGTCCCTCCTTATTGGTGGAGCCGAAAGCTTTCAATGCCTTCTCAATGTCCAGTGAGCCACATTTTCATTAAATGTCAAGTGGGGCTCCGGGACAAGCCTCCTTCTGTCTTCCCTTCCCTCAGCTACCCAAGGCCACTGAAACTATTTGGAACATACCTATTCCTTCAGGAACCAAGATTCAGAAAAGGGGAGAGTGCAGATGGTTTAGCTCCTATCTTTAACACCTTGTATTGAGATTGTAATAACCCATACTGCAACATTACTAACCTTCACATTTCCCATCTCCTATCTTGCCTATCGTCATGAAGTGCTTCAAGAGGCTCATCATGGGGCACATCAACCTCCTGCTGCCCCTGTCACTGGACCCCCCTGCAGTTCACATATAGATTCAACCGCTCTACGGACGATGCCATCACCACCACCCTTCATCTAGCCTAGCGGTTATCAACCTTTTTCTTTCCACTCACATACCATTTTAAGTATAGGTGCTCTGTGATTTTTTGTTTCCACTCACAGACCACTTTAAGTAATCCCTATGCCGTTGGTGGTCTAGTAAGGGATGGCTTAAGGTGGTATGTGAGTGGAAAGAAAAAATTTGAAAACCACAGTTTTAATCATCCCTAATTGACTGGTTATGTGCGCAGATTCATAACTCCAAAGGAAATGGGCCAATAACAATTTTTCTCAAGCAAAATATTTCAGTAACAATTGGGTCTGGAACAGTGGCTGTCAACCTTTCCTTCCCACTCACAGACCACCTTAAGCCATCCCTTACTAGACCACCAACGGCATAGGGATTACTTAAAGTGGTCTGTGAGTGGAAACAAAAAGGATGAGAACCACTGATCTAGCCCTCACCCACCTGGAAAATAAGGGCACGTATGTTCAAATGCTGTTTATTGACTTCAGTTTAGCATTCAACACCATCATACCCCAGAACCTGATAGGGAAGTTGAGCCTGCTGGGTCTAAACACCTTCCCCTGCAATTGGATTTTTGAATTCAGGGAGACCTCAAGAAAGTCAGATCAGAAACAGCACCTCCAAGACCATCACACTGAGCACTGGGCACCCCAAGACTGCATGCTGAGTCCACTGCTGTTCTCTCTGCTGACCCACGACTCTGCAGCTAAACACAGCTTGGACCACATCATCAAGTTCGCTGATGACACGACCATGGTGGGCCTTATTAGTAAGAATGACGAGTCAGCATACAGAGATGAAGTGCAGAGCCAAAAACCTGAACATTGATAAAATGAAAGGGATTGCTGTCGACTTCAGGAAGGCCCGGGGATCACTCTCCACTGACCAATGATTACTCTTCCATTGAGGTCATCAAGAATATCAAGTTCCTTGGAGTGCATTTGGTGGAGAATCTCACCTGGTCCCTTAACACCAGTTCCATAGCCAAGAAAGCCCAGCAGCACCACCACTTCCTGCAAAGGCTGAGGAAAGTTCATCTCCCACCCTTAATCCTCACTGCATTCTACAGAGGATGTATTGAGAGCATTTTCTTTGCATTAGCTTCTTGCTGTTGGACCTCTTCCTCTGGGCTAGTTATCTGTTGGGCTTCCTGTTGCTGTTTTTCTTTCTTATCACTCCCTTTCCCATTGCTTTCCTCTTCTTCCAGCTGAGAGCCCTGCTGTCAGGCATCTCTCAGCTAGTCGCGCTGTGTAAGTTCACTCCACAGTTGGGACCCTCTCCCGTCAGTGTTTTCCTTTTCCTTGGTTTGTGCACCTGTTTGGCTCGATGAGCCATATTTGCAGTCCCGCGGTCGGGAGGTTGCGACCCTGCGGGGTCTCCACTAACCTCGGGGAGCGGGCTCCTCTGTCCACGGCGGGTCCCTGCCTCTTCATGCAGGTAAGGCCTTCTCCTTTCTCTTCTGGCGTCTTTCCTTCTTTTTTTCCCGTTTTTGGTTTTTCCTTCTTAGGTGCCATTTTCTTTCTTTTCTCCACACCTTTATCTTTTATTTGTTGTGTTTTGTGTTTCTTGAGCTTTGCGTTTTTTTTCTCTTTCTTCTTTTCTGGAGAGGGCTGGTATTCTCCTACCGGCCACTTCTCCATCATGTGACTCCTCTATTGAGAGCATTCTGAGGAATTGCATCACCGTCTGTTTTGGAAGCTGTACCTCTTCGGACTGCAAGACCCTGCAGTGGACAGTGAAGTCAGCGGAAAAGATAATTGGGGCTCTCTCCTTACCATTACAGACATCTACAACATTCAATGCATGCGGAAAGCAATAAACATTTTGAAGAACTCTCCACACCCCTCATGTAAATTGTTCTCCCTTTTGCCATCTGGTAGGAGGTACCATAGCACTCGAGCCCTTGCATCCAGATTGGGCAACAGTTTCTTCCCCAAATCCATCAGGCTCCTGAATTCCCAAAACATATGTGGATAGCGTACAGGTACACGATACTTTATCCAGAACCCTTCGGGGACAGTGTGTTCCAAATTTCGGATTTTTCCAGATTTTGGAAAGCCCACCTGAATTGTGCTGTCGTATCCACCCCCACTCCCTTCCAGTTGCTTGGCCGTCTCCACCAAGCACCAGTCCCTGCGGCCGCCTCTCCCAAGCACCAGCCGCCTTTCTCCCCACTTACCGGATTTTGGAGCTTTCTGGATTTTAGATGTCCGGATAAAGGATCGTGTACCTGTACTGTGGACCTTTATTGTATATATTTTAATGTTTTAACTTCTATTTATGTAAATCTGCTCCATAGTCCTGGAGAAACACTATCTCATCTTTACCATGCAATGCATGGTATGAATGACATATAAAGGTGACTTGACTCCTTTACTTTTCTTGCATTCCAAAACTTTTCAAATCTGGAGGGGGGGTCTGAGGGACAGCACCTACCAATACTTGGATAGTCAGGACTTGATTGAAGGTAGTAGACAGGTCGTGTCTCACAAATCTGATCATTTTTTGAAGAGGTGACAGTGGATTGATGATGGCAGGGCAGTGGATGTTGTAAATTATGGACTTTAGCAACGCTTTTGATAAGGTCCCACATGGTAGGTTAGTCTGGAAGGTTAAATCACATGGGATCCAAGGGGAGCTGGCCTGTTAGATTAAAATCAAGCTTTGTGGAAAGAGGCAGAGAGAAATAGTGGAGGGATGTTTTCTGATTGGAGGCCTGTGTCCAGTGGTGCACCATAGAGGTCAATTCTGGGTCCATTGTTATTTGTCATCTCTGTTAATGATTTAGAAGGAAATGTAGTTAACATGGTTAGTAAATTTGCAGATGGCACTAAAATTGGTGAGGTAATACCTTATAAGCCTGACTATGACTGAGATTGTCTGATCTCGGAAGCTAAGCAGACTCAGGACTGGTCAGAACTTGGAGGAGAAACCACCTAGAAACACCAGATACTGTAGGTCTCTGTGAGGGGCACTGGACAAAGTGGCTACTCTCTGTCTGTTGTACATTAGACAAAAGTTAAAGAATTTCATGTATGTTGCATTCTAAATTTAGCATTATGTGACAATAATGGAACCTTTACCTTTAGTGAATAGTGAGGAAGGATAGCTAAATTTAGAACAGGATCTAGATTAGTTGGGAAGGTGGGCCAAGGAGTGGCGAATGGAATTTAACTCTGACAACTCTGAGGTGCTGCACTTTGGCAAGTCAAACCAGGACCGGACTTAGAGAATGAATGATAGCGGCCTGCAGCATGTTTTAGAACTGAGAGACCTTTGAGTACAGGTGCATAGTAGCAATTCAGGTGGACGAGGTGGTGATAAAGGTTTGACCTCATGATTGATCTGTGCAAGGCATTAATGAGACCACATTTGGAGTATTATGTACTGTTCTGGTTGCACAGCCACAGGCAGGACATCCATAAAGTGGAAGGGGAGCAGAGGAGATTCACCAGGATGTTGCCGGGACAGAAAGCTTTGAGTTACAGCACGAGATTCGATGGGTTGGGTCTTTATTCTTGTTATCCCAGGTCCATACCACCCCTCTGACCCAGAAACTTGCTTGCTTTAGTGAAGTTCTCTCTCATTCTTCCAAACTGTCAGTCAGACTCCAGCCATTGTTGCACCTGGTCTAAAACACTTTTATCCTTCTTGTAATTTTCCGGGTGTAGCCTCATCAAAGTTTGTTTTTATTCTTTTTGAACCTTGCAATAAAGATTAATTTACAGCTTGTTTTCTAGTTGCCTGCTTTTATCTGCTCATTAAATTTCAACAATCCATGTACCGACGCACCATAAACTTCTGCACAACATTGATTAACTAATTATTAAAGAACGATTGTAATTCTTGGGGTCCTGTTATCTTTTAAATAATCCACAGTGCACTCTCTTCAAAGCCAGGAAAAGCTGCCTGTAGAGCAGTCCCAGCACCGCTTCTGGAAGGCTCGACAGGATTTGATTAGTTGCAGCATGACCTTTGACACTTTGCAATTATTCACATGATACCACAATCAGTATCATGTTGTCCTATTCAGTAAGGTTCTTCAGCCCATGATATAAACCTACTCAACAATCTAAACCTTCCCTACTTAACACTCATATCCCTCTTATGTTTTTTTCTGCATCCATTTGCCTGCCTAAGAGTCTTTTGAATGTCCCAATTGTACCACCACCCTTGGCAATGCATTCCAGGCACCCACTACTCTGTGTTAATATGGAGGAAAAAAAACTTGTCCCTTGAGTCTCCCTAAACTTTCCTTTTCTCACCTTGAATGGTATTTGCTACTGTTGCCCTGTCCACCGTATCTATGTCTCTCATAATTCTATAGACCTCTATGAAGTCACTTCTCATAACTCTAAAGAGAAAAGCCCAAGCTCTCTTAACCTTCTCCAATCCAGGTAACATCTTAGTAAATCTCCTCTGCTTCCTCTCCAAAGCTTCCACATCCTTCCTGTAAAGAGGTGACCAGAATTGGACATAATATTCCAGATGTGGTCTAACCAGATTCTTATACAGCCACCACATTATTTCGCAGCACTTGAACTCAATCCCCCAACTGATGAAGGCCAACATTTACCTTAAGCCTTCTTAACTACACGATCCACCTCCGTGGCAACCTTGAGGGATCTATGGATTTGGACCCCAAGGTCTCACTGTTCTTACACACTGTAAAGGATCTTGCCATTCACCACGTACTCTACTTTCAAGTTCAACTTTCTAAAGTGCATCGCTTCACACATCCAGATTGAGCTCCATCTGCCACTTCTCTGCCCAATTCTGCATCCTGGCTATATCCTTTTGTAACTTGCGACAACATTCTACATTATCCACAACACCTCCAGCCTTCATGTCATCTGCAAACTTACTGACCCATCCTTTCACTTCTTCAACTAGTTTATTTCTAAAAATCACAAAGAGCACGGGTCCCAGAACAGATCCCAGCGGATCTTTACTAGTCACTGGCCTCCAGGCAGAGGACGTTCCATCTCCTATTACCCTCTGCTTTCTACATGCAAGTCAATTCTGAATCGACACAGCCAAGATTTCATGGATCCAATGCTTCATGGCTTTATGAATGAGTCTACCATGGTGGACCTTGTCAAATGCCACATCTACCGCCCTATAATTTATTTTGTCACTTCCTCAAATAACACAAAGATTGGAAATGTAGTGTTCACTGATGAATACTTTCAAAGCTTGCAGAGTGATCTGGACCAGCTTGAAAAATGGGCTGCAAAATGGTAGATGGAATTAAATGTAGATGAATGTGAGGTGTTGTACTTGGAAAGGACAAACCAAGGTAGGACACATATCTGTAAATACTAGGGCACAGGGCAATGTGTTATCACAGGTAGGGTCATAAAACAGAGCTTTTGGCACATTGGCCTTCGCAAATCAAAGTAGAGGAATTGAGACATTGTGGTGAAATTGTTTAAGGCCTTGGTGAGGCCCAATTTAGATTAGTGCAGAGTTTGGGTCACCTAACTACAGGATATCAATAGGACTGAAAGTGTGCAGAGATTTACAAGGATATTGCTGGGACTTGAAGAGCTGAGTTACAAGGAAAGGTTGAACAGGTTAAAACTTTATTCCTGTAGCATAGAAGAATGAGAGGAGAGGAAATTTATGAAGGGTGTAGATAGAGTAAATGCAAACAGAATTTTTCCATTGCGGTTATGGATTAAGGATGAAAGGGAAAAGAGAATAAATAGTATATACAGTATCTGTAACTTCACATAGAGCATGGTATGAGCTACCAGTTGAATTGGTAAAGATGACTCAATTTTTACAATTTAAAAAAATTCGGACAGGTACATGGATGGGATGGGTATGGAAGGATATGGTCTGGGTGCGGGTCAATAGGACTAGGCAGAATAATAGCAGCATGGACAAGAAAGGCCTGTTTCTGTAGTGTTCTACGGTTCTAAAAACTAAACTAGGCTCATGAGGCATGACCTCCCTCTCACAAGGCCATGTTACTATCTCTGAGAAGACTATGCTTCTCTAAATGCTTGTAAGTCCTGTCACGAAGAATCCTTCAATAGTTTGTTGACCACTGATGTAAGACTTGCTGGTTTATAATTCCCAGGATTCCCAATTACTTTTTTTAGACAAAGGAACTACAATTAAACCCTTTACCATTTTGTCTACTCCTATCCTTGGCCATAGCTATGCTAAAGGTCAGGGAATTGTGGACACTGTTACCGAAATGCTCCCCCACTGAGAGGTCTGTCACCTGACCAGCTTCATTACCCTAGGAGGTAACAAACCATCCAGATGTCTATTTCATGTCCATAGAATGTCCTGTCTGCTCCTCTAACTATTGAATCCCTCCTCTTCTGAGCCTCAGCAGCAGGATCAATGCCAGAGATCTGATCTCTGCGGCTTTGTCCTGGTAGGTCGTTTCCCCCAACGGTATCCAAAGTGATATACTTATTATTTGATGGGAATGGCCGCAGGGGAACCTGCATTACCTGCCTGCTTGCTTTTGGTTTCGCTTTCCTGACAGTCATCAAGTTAGCTACCTCCTTCAGCTTCAGTGTGACTCCCTCCCTGAAGCTCTCATCTACAGTGCCCTCCATAAGATTTTTTTTCTTTATTTGTCCCTATGTTCCCCAGTTTTAAATTTGTAATCAAACAAGTCACATGTAATTAAAGTGCCCATTCCAGATTTTATTCAAGGCTATTTGTGTACATTTTGGTTTGACCATGTAGAAATTACAGCACTTTTTATACATAGCCCCCTCATTGCAGGTCACCATAATGTTTGGGACATTTGGCTTCACCAGTGTTTGTGATCACTAGGGCATGTTTAGTTGTTCTATTGGTGCAGGTATCAGAGAGCTAGGTTTGCTTTGAGGCTTTTGTTCATCTTTTGAGTCTGTAGTTGCCATTTTTCAAGATGAGGACCAGAGTTGTGCCAACGAAAGTCAAAGAAGCCATTATGAGGCTGAAAAACAAGAATAAAACGATAAGAGACATCACTCAAACCGTAGGATTACCAAAATCAACAGTTTGGAACATCATTAAGAAGAAAGACCATACTGTTGAGACAGAAGAATTCTGCAGGTTCTTTTAAATATTTCTTGGCAAGCTATAATCTGGTCATCCTGTTTCTGTGGCTAACTAGTGCTTTGCATCTTGCAGTGTAGCCTCTGTATTTCTGTTCATGAAGTCTTCTGTGGACAGTCGTCATTGATACATCTACACCTGCCTCCTGAAGAGTGTTTCTGATCTGTCAAAGATATGTTTTGGGATTTTTCTTCATGAAAATGAGAGTTCTTCTGTCGTAAGGAATGGAGATCTTCCTTGGAGTACGAGCTGCTTTGTGATTACTGAGTTCACCAGTTCACTCTTTTTTCTTAATGATGTTCCATATTGTTGATTTAGTTAATCCTAAGGTTTGGATGATGTTTTATTCTTGTTTTTCATCCTCTTAATGGCTTCTTGGACTTTCACAACTCTGGTCCTCATGTTGAAAAATGGCAACTTGGGTCTCCAAAGTTGATCAAAGGTTTAGAAGCAAACTCAGCTCTCTTCTACCTACACCAATTAAACATACTGGAGGACACGCAAATACCTGTGAAGCCAGATGTCCCAAACTATAGGTGCCTTGAAATGAGGGGACTATGTATAAAAAGTTCAGTCATTTTTACATGGTCAAACCAAAATGTGCACAAATACCCTTGAATAAAATCTGGAATGGGCTCTTTAAATATATGTGAATTGTTTGATTAACAATGTAAACCTGTGGAGCACAAAGGAAAAAAGTGGCTTTGCCCCAAATATTATGGAGGGCACTGTATGGAATCCTCATTCTCCCATGTGAGCTGAAGGTCATCGAGCTGCAGCCCCAGTTCCCCAACACAGTCTGTAAGGAGCTGCATTTTGTTTTGGATTAATTCCAAGATATTTTAGTGAAATAACTCCATTGTCTCCTGCTGCACCTACTGTAACTTCTGATGTTTAACCATAACTAATTCTGTCCTTTGTGGATTACCTAACCTTTGCGTACATTGAAATGTTTGCCACAGTTTTACTGCTTAACGATGTATTTCTGGTCAAATGCTTCTGCATGCTCTCCTGGCAATGGCCCTTATGTTTGTTCTCCAACAGATGTGGATATTTTACATTTCCTTATCTAAATCATCTCTCAGTAATTGTGGTCCCAACATTGATCCTGCAGTGAAGCAATCGATTACATCCTGCCCTTTACCTCTGATTGCTGCTCTGCCAATTTCCCTTCATTTTTCAAGAGCATCATGAGAGGAGCATGAGTCGTCCTTAACTTGCTCTGCTGTTCAACAGATCTTCATCCTGAAAATCCAGTTCCTATCTTGAGTCAACGTGTTCTGCAAGGGAAGAGCACAGCAAACTCTGACAATTATTCCTTGCAGGAGATCTTATCAAATGCCTTTTGAAATTCCACGTTAATAATATAGCCTTGCAGGAGTAAAAAAATATAACTGATTGTGTAAATATTTAATTCCATTTACTAACTCCTGAGCAAGTGAAGATCTCCGTGCCTGCATTAGCAGCACCCGGATGACACTCACGCACTGGGAGATAAGTGGCATGTAATGTGCCAGATAATGACCTGCTCCCCTGCATCAGGAGACATGGCAGATGGAGTTTAACATGGACAAGTGTGAGGTGCTGAAGGTTTTGTTTGCGCTTGCAGTTTGTGGCTGGATTTAATGTGCTGTTTAGGAGGTAATGTGCTTTGTTAATAATTGACTGTTTTTATATGTGACTTGGGTCCTTTGTGATGTCTTTGACAGTTGTATAGGCCAATCCGTGAGAAAACAGAATGTGCATGGGCAGTGAAGGGCATTTGATGTATCAGGCAATCTGATCCTCTCCAGGACTGTGGTATAGCTGCATGTTGCCTACACCATGGAAGAGCTGGATCCCATGTTAGTGAAGTGATCAGGGGTCAGACAGAGACTGCAGCGTCCACTCCCACAGCCAGTAGTTGCAAAGAATGGAGCTAACAGCACAGGAAAGTCACTCTGAGCCACAGGAGGCTCTTTAAAATCACTCTTCAGTTGGTATCAGCTCACACCATCCTCCATTCTTTTCAATTTGCAGGCATCAAATCTACTTCCTCAATCCCTGCCAGTACATTCCAGATCAGAACAAATTTCTCCATAAATAAAATCTTCTCATCTACCTCTGGTTCTTCTCTCACTTATGGACCATAAAACCATACAGCACAGGAACAGGCCCTTTGGCCCATCCTTGCGACTGTGATGCCAAATTAAACTAATCCCATCCGCCTGCACATGGTCAATGCATCTCCATTCACTGCCTGTTCAAACATTTGTCAAAACATCACAAGTTGATGGGGTGGTTAAGAAGGCATATGGTGTGCCTTCATTAGTCAGGAGATTGCGTTCAACACCTGTGAGAAACTTGCAGCTCTATAAAACTCTTGTAGACCACACTTGGAGCATTACATTCATTTCTGGTATCCTCATTACAGGAAGGATGCTTCAAAGAGGGTGCAGAGATTTATCAGGACTTCACATTCTAATCTCACCCCCTCAGAATGAAACATAGAAACATAGAAAATAGGTGTAGGAGTAGGCATTTGGCCCTTCAAGCCTACACCGCCATTCATTATGATCATGGCTGATCAGTACCCGGTTCCTGCCTTCTCCACATACCCCCTAATCCCCTTGGCCACAAGGGCCAAATCTAACCTACATTTAAATATTGACAGGGAACCGGCCTCAACTACTTCCTGTGGCAAAGAATTCCATGCATTTATCACTCTCTGAGAATAAATTTTTCCTCATCTCAGTCCTAAAAAAATTCCCCCTTATCCTTAAACTATAGCCCCTGGTTCTGGTTTTTCCCAGCATTGGAAACAATCTTCCTGCATCTAGTCTGTCTAAAGCCTTAAGAATTTTATGTTTCTATAAGATCCCCCCTCAATCTTCTAAATTCCAGAGAATACAAGCCTAGTCTATCCAACCTTTCTTCATATGCGAGCCCCTCCATCCCTGGTATCAGCCTAGTGAACCTTCTCTGCACCCCCTCCAAGGCAAGGATATCCTTCCTCAGATAAGGCCGCCAAAACTGCCCACAGTACTCCAGGTGTGGTCTCACCAAGGCCCTGTACAGCTGCAGCAGGATCTCCCTACTCCTGGACTCAAATCCTCTCGCTATGAACACCAACATACCATTTGCCCTCACCGCCCATTGCACCTGCCCGCCCACTTTCAATGACTGATGCACAGCAACACCCAAGTCTCGCTGCATCTCCCCTTTTCCTAAACAGATACCATTTAGATAATAGTCCTCTTTCCTGTTCTGACCTTCAAAGTGGATAACCTCGCATTTATCCACATTAAACTGCATCTGCCACGTCCTGGCCCACTCGCCTAACTTGTCCAAATCACTCTGCACTCTCCTAGCATCCTCCACACAGCTAACCCTGCCACCCAACTTTGTATCGTCTGCAAATTTCGAGATACTGCTATCTATTCCCACATCTAAGTCGTTGATATATATCATAAACAACTGCGGCCCCAGCACTGATCCCTGCGTTATCCCACTAGTCACTGGCTGCCATTCTGAAAAGAACCCATTTATTCCTACTCTTTGCTTCCTGTCCCTCAACCAATTCTCTATCCACCTTAATACCACACCTCCTATACCGTGCTCTTTAAGTTTATACGCTAGTCTTCTGTGCAGAACCTTATCAAACGCCTTACTAAAGTCCAGATATACCACATCCACTGGTTTTCCCCTATCCACTCTACTGGTTACATCCTCAAAAAACTCTATTAGATTCGTCAAACATGATTTCCCCTTCACAAAACCATACTGACTCTGCGATGATACCACTACTTTCCAAATGTACCGCAATTGCATCTTTAGTAACCGATTCTCGTACCTTCCCTACTACCGATGTCAGGCTAACTGGTCTGTAGTTTCCTGATTTCTCTCTCCCTCCCTTCTTAAAGAGTGGGGTTACGTTGACCACCCTCCAATCCTCAGGAACTGATCCAGTATCCAAAGACGTTTGAAACATTATCGGGTGGTCATCACCCCCACCCCAATGGACTGTTAACAGCCATATCTCAATGGAGTAGACACGGGGGGCCCTGCCCACACCCTCATGCTTTAGTAGGGTTCGGGGGCTTCCAGGCCCACATGCCACTATTATCCATAAGAGCCTTTTTAACCATTCGTTGTATTTCATCACTGGTAACTGGAGCAAGAGATGCTGGCTCGATAGGAGCAGCAGTGGGAGCAGAAGGCACAGTTGGGCCAGGAAGACTCAACAGCTGGGGAAGATGTTCCCCTGCCTTCCTCTTATAAAGGGCATAAAGGACTGCAGTAGGTTTCCCATCAATATCACTTTTAGGTACGCCTAACTTTAACAAGGTTAGAAAAAGGTCCTTTCTTGTCGGTCCGTTATTAGCAGCAGGCCCTCTCTTTTCATCCTGCTTGTCTGATTTAACCTGGGTTGTACGTGAGTGGATTTTACCTCCCAATAATTCTCGAAGCCCAGATAAGGCGTGCACTGCCGCAGACACAGGGTGCCAAATTAGCGGACTAGTTACGGACAGAACCAGTCCCCGTGTAGTGAGTTGGGCGGAACAAACCAATCTGGTATGCATTCCAGCCGTGAATATCTCTTTGTCAGGGCTCCCCCCATGTACCCACAGCCTCAAATGCCCTGCATACAAGGCAGAGGCCAGGGCCTGTTGATGAATTACTGCTATACCCTCCTGTGGGGTGCCCCAATTGTTCTGTAAATGTAAATCCCAATCTACTGGTGATGGGTATACTCGTAGCAGGGCATCCCCTAGAGTAGTAAGTAAGTAATCCACCTCTCTCCCTCTACCCCGCAGCTCAGCAGTGACCCGGATATCAGTAGTCAATGTTCCTAATCCCAACAATTCCTCAGGGGATAAATATACATTACCCCCTCCTTGCTCCCAAACACGCAGGAGCCAGGCTGCCAGAGTTTCTCTTGCCTTTTGCCTGTATCGATCTCCAATTGCAGCCACTTCTTTTATAGAGAAGTCACGTATCATTGACTGATCTTGACCTCTGCTCCCATTTTGGCCCACAGGGTTCTTTGCCCAGTGGACGGGACAAGGCCTAGGCCATTGAGGGGGTGGGCCATTGAGCATAAGCAGGGGTTCGAGTATTTTCCCCTGGGTCCTCTTGGGAGATCGGGGTATCTATCCCTTCAATCTCTTCCCTTACATCATCTCCCCTTTCGTCTGTTTGGGAAGTCTGCTGCCTTATGGGGCGGGCGTGAACAGCAGGTGGAGAGGGTAGTATGTTAGGCACATGCTGAGGTGTATCTGCATTATTACCATGGTCATCATTCCAGATATTCCCGTCCCATTCATCAATTACATCAGGATTGTCGCCATTCCTTATCATGGCACGAATACGATGTGGATTGGGTTCTACTCCATGCCTTTCTTTATCTGCACAGAGCTGCTGCCGGAGTTTAATATTACGGCAGATCGTTTGGACATGCTTATCCTCCCATTCTTTGGCTCAGTCCTGACTGGTGCAAACAATCTCACTCATCATGGAACAGCGATGTCGCAGGGCTTCTACCTCCTCCTCTAGTTGCTCTCTCTTACGTTGAGATTCTACTTCTTGCTGAACTGATTCTGCTTCATGCTGAACAGAGTGGCGTAAGGCTGTGGCCAGCAGCCAAAAACCGTCCTTCAGCGTCCCCTTTTTAACAGGAAATTTACTTTCTCGAAGGAGAGTGGCAACCCGCTCTCCCAGAGGCGCACTTGATGGATCTAACTTCTCATCCCAACTGAGGGGTGGTCCCAACAAAGACAGGGTATTGGCCAACATGCTAAACCCATCGTCTTTGGAACTCCATCCCAGAATCAAGAACTGCTCAGGGCTCACCTCCTTCTTTCGGCGAAACATCTTGAGACCAATCCTGCTCAACTACGCCAATTGTCCTGGGTAAACTTATACCTCTCATTTTGTTCGTTTTAGATTGGTCACAGTGTTTGAGCTACCGAAAGAAAATAGACACACACACACACCGAGAGCAGTTCAGTTTATACAAGTCTTTATTACTAAACCTAAAGCTGAATTCACACTACAATATGCAAGCCCTTCCCAATTATACTTATCAATGCCTAGACTGGTCCCAACTGCCAAAGCGAAGCGAGGACTGCACACTTGTAGTAGGTTGTCTGGGCGCCGGTAGCAGCTTCTCCACCTCCCCGGACCGGGACGTCGGTTTGGAATCTTGAAGTTCTTCATCTTGCTGAGAGATGTTGCCACCTCTTGGAGAGTCTCAAACTTCAGCAGTGGGACCATGGCTTATATTACCCAAAAGTTGTTTACTTCAGATCTTATCTCTTTGAACAAATGATTTAATTATCTTCAAGGTCTCCTGACAGTCTGCGACCAACAAAAGACAACTGCATCTCTTGACTTCATGGTGGAAATTGGATAACGTCTACTGATTCATATGCATCCCTGGGCCCCATAGTGGAATTTAGATTATGTCTTCTTCTTTTTTTTTTTTTAATAGTTTTTTATTTTTCACACCATAAATCACAATAGCCATGATATACACTTTTGCTTTTCCACACATTTACAGTGACTTTTTCTCCCTCCCCCCTCCCTCCTCCCAAGCCACCCCCCCCCCTCATACATTTTAGGTATACAATCTAGGTTGCATTAATTCAGTTAGACAATGTTGTCATTCAACAAAAATACACCAGAAATTCTACTGAGTCCATTCTTTTCTTTTCTTCTCCTTCCATCAACTTAGGTAATGTTTGTTCCCGGTAGGTTTTCGCTATTGTATTTAATGTAAGGCTCCCATACTTGTTCGAATATTTCAATATTATTTCTTAAACTATATGTTATTTTTTCTAATGGAATACATTTATTCATTTCTATATACCATTGTTGTATTTTCAAATTATCTTCCAATTTCCAGGTTGACATAATACATTTTTTTGCTACGGCTAGGGCTATCTTGACAAATCTTTTTTGTGCATCTTCCAAGTCAATTCCAAATTCTTTATTTTTTATGTTACTTAGGAGAAAGATCTCTGGATTCTTTGGTATATTGTTTTCTGTTATTTTATTTAATATCTGATTGAGATCATCCCAAAATTTTTCTACTCTCTCACATGTCCAGATTGCATGAATTGTTGTTCCCCTTTCTTTTTTACATCGAAAACATCTATCAGATACTGTTGGGTCCCATTTATTTAACTTTTGCGGTGTAATGTATAGTCTGTGTAACCAATTATATTGTATCATACGCAGCCTCGTATTTATTGTATTTCTCATCGTTCCAGAGCATAACTTCTCCCATGTTTCCTTTTTTATCTTTATATTTAAATCTTGTTCCCATTTTTGTTTAGTTTTACCATTTGTTTCCTCATTTTCCTTTTCTTGCAGTTTAATATACATATTTTTTATAAATCTTTTGATTAACATTGTATCTGTAATCACATATTCAAGGTTACTTCCCTCTGGTAAACTCAAGTTGCTTCCTAATTTATCTTTCAAGTAGGATCTCAGTTGGTAATATGCCAGCGCTGTATCTCCAGTTATATTGTACTTATCTCTCATTTGTTCAAAGGATAAGAATCTACTTCCTGAAAAACAATTTTCTATTCTTTTAATCCCTTTTTTTTCCCATTTTCTAAAGGCAAGGTTGTCTATTGTAAAAGGGAGTAGCTTATTTTGCGTCAATATTAGTTTTGGTATTTGGTAATTTATTTTATTTCTTTCTACATGAATCTTCTTCCATATATTGAGGAGATGGTGTAATACTGGAGAAGTTCTATGTTGTACCAATTTTTCGTCCCATTTATATAATATGTGTTCAGGTATCTTTTCCCCTATTTTATCTAATTCTAGTCTCGTCCAGTCTGGTTTTTCCCTTGTTTGATAAAAATCTGATAGGTACCTTAATTGTGCGGCTCTATAATAATTTTTGATGTTTGGCAATTGTAAGCCTCCTTGTTTATACCATTCTGTTAATTTATCTAGTGCTATCCTCGGTTTCCCCCCTCTCCATAAAAATCTCCTTATTATTTTCTTTAACTCTTTGAAGAATTTTTCTGTCAGTTGTATTGGCAATGCCTGAAATAAGTATAGTATCCTTGGAAAAATGTTCATTTTAATACAGTTTATCCTTCCTATCAGTGTTAGTGGTAGCTCTTTCCAATGCTCTAAATCGTCCTGTAATTTTTTCATTAGTGGATTGTAATTGAGTTTATATAATTGGCCTAGATTTTTGTTTATTTGCACACCTAGGTATCTTATTGCCTGCGTTTGCCATCTGAATGGGGATTCCTCCTTAAATTTTGAGAAATCCGCGTTATTCATAGGCATTGCTTCACTTTTATTTACGTTTATCTTGTATCCCGACACTTCTCCATATTCCTTCAATTTCTTATATAGTTCTTTTATTGATAGTTCTGGTTCTGTTAAGTACACTATCACATCATCCGCAAACAGACTGATTTTATATTCCCTGTCTTTTATTTTTATTCCTTTTATATTATTATCTATTCTTATCGATTCTGCTAGTGGTTCTATAGCTAGCGCAAACAATAATGGTGATAGTGGACATCCCTGCCGCGTTGACCTGCTTAAGTTAAATTGCTTTGATACATGTCCATTTACTGTCACTTTCGCTAACGGTCCCTTATATAATGCTTTAATCCAATTAATATACTTCTCCGGTAAACTGAATTTTTGCAATACTTTGAACAAGTAATTCCATTCTACTCTGTCGAAGGCCTTCTCTGCGTCTAAAGCAACTGCTACTGCCGGTGCTTTATTTCCTTCTACTGCATGAATTAAGTTAATAAATTTACAAATATTGTCTGTTGTGCGTCTTTTTTTGATAAATCCAGTTTGGTCTAAATTTACCATTTTCGGTACCTGTTCTGCTAATCTGTTCGCTAATAGTTTAGCTATTATCTTATAATCTGTGTTTAGCAGAGATATTGGTCTATATGACGCTGGTGAGAGTGGATCTTTCCCTTGTTTTAGTATCACTGTAATTATTGCTGTTTTACATGAATCTGGTAAGTTTTGTGTCTCATCAATCTGGTTGATTACATCCAGGAGGGGCGGTATTATTAGGTCTTTAAATGTTTTGTAGAATTCTATTGGGAGTCCATCCTCTCCTGGTGTCTTATTATTTGGTAAATTTTTTATTATCTCTTGTATTTCTACTGTTCCAAATGGTTCTGTTAATTTATTTTGTTCCTCTATTTGTAGTTTTGGTAGTTCAATTTTAGTCAAAAATTCATCTATTTTCCCTTCTTTCCCTTCGTTTTCGGTTCGGTATAATTGTTCATAGAATTCTCTGAAGTTTTCCTTAATTTCTTTTGGATTATATGTAATTTGTTTGTCTTTTTTCCTTGTTGCCAATACCATTTTCTTAGTTTGCTCTGTCTTAAGCTGCCATGCTAGGATTTTGTGTGTTTTTTCCCCTAGTTCATAATATTTCTGTTTTGTCTTCATTATATTCTTCTCCACCTTATATGTTTGTAATGTTTCATATTTTATTTTTTTATCCGCCAATTCTCTTCTTTTGGTTGTATCTTCCTTTATTGCTAATTTTTTTTCTATGTTTATTATTTCCCTTTCCAACTGCTCTGTTTCCTGATTATAGTCCTTCTTCATCTTGGTTGCATAACTTATTATTTGCCCTCTAATGAATGCTTTCATTGCGTCCCATAGTATAAACTTATCTTCCACTGATTCCGTATTTACTTCAAAATACATTTTTAATTGTTTTTCAATAAATTCTCTAAAATCCTGTCTTTTAAGTAGCATGGGGTTTAATCTCCATCTATACATTCTTGGAGGGATGTCCTCTAGCTCTATTGCCAATAACAGGGGTGAGTGGTCCGATAATAGTCTAGCTTTATATTCCGTTTTCCTAACTCTCCCTTGAATGTGGGCTGATAACAGGAATAGGTCTATCCTTGAGTATGTTTTATGTCTAGTCGAGTAGTATGAGTATTCCTTTTCTTTTGGGTTTTGTTTCCTCCATATGTCCACAAGTTTCATTTCTTGCATTGATTTAATTATAAATTTGGTTACTTTGTTCTTCCTGTTAATTTTTTTCCCCGTTTTATCCATATTTGGATCCAAATTCAGATTGAAATCCCCTCCTATTAGTATGTTCCCTTGTGTATTAGCTACCTTCAAAAAGATATCTTGCATAAACTTTTGATCTTCTTCGTTAGGTGAATATATATTAAGTAGATTCCAAAGCTCTGAATATATCTGACATTTTATCATAACATATCTCCCTGCTGGATCTATTATTTCCTCTTCTATTTTAAATGGCACATTTTTGCTAATTAATATAGCCACTCCTCTTGCTTTTGAATTATACGATGCTGCTGTTACATGTCCTACCCAATCTCTCTTTAATTTCTTGTGCTCCAATTCAGTTAAGTGTGTTTCTTGGACAAATGCTATATCTATTTTTTCCTTTTTCAGTAAATTTAGTAGTTTCTTCCTTTTAATTTGGTTATGTATTCCATTAATATTTAGAGTCATATAGTTCAGCGTAGCCATTTTATATTTTGTTTATCTTCTCTTTCCGTTTTTCCATCATTACCTTTCCTCCTTTTCCATTTCTGTTTTCTTATTTTCAACTCTTTACCAGACAACATTCCTACAACGTCCAACATTTTCCTTATTCTCCTATTTCTATCTTCTTTATCCCCAATCTCCCCTTCCCCTCCTGAGTTGCCCTTTATCCCTTGTCGGACAACCACATCTCCCCTCTCCATTTGGATTTGCGAATCCACTCGCAAGCGTCAACTGATTTTGCAGTGACCGCTCTTTTCCCCCACCCAGCCCCCCCCAGAAAAGATTTCGCTTTTTATATGTCACAAAGGTCACTCTTTTAATTCCCTCTTTATTCTCTCTATTCCATTACCTTCCCTTATTAATTCTTGTCTATACTCTCTATGTTTTCCTCTAATTACAGATACTTTCACATATGCCCATTGTCTCTATTCACTCTTATACCTCTTTACCCGCATACATATCAATCGTGGTCATTTTTACCCTCCTTACCCGTCTTCATTCCCTCAGTCTATTTTTGTCTTTACCCACATACATATCAATCGTGATGATTTTTGCTCTCATTACCCGTCTTCATCCCTCAGTCTATTTTTGTAATTGTTCTGCAAATTTTCGTGCTTCTTCTGGATCCGAGAATAGTCTGTTTTGTTGTCCTGGAATAAATATTTTCAATACCGCAGGATGCTTCAGTGTAAATTTATATCCTTTCTTCCATAAAATCGCTTTTGCTGCATTGAACTCTTTTCTCTTCTTTAGGAGTTGAAAGCTTATATCTGGATAAATGAAGATTTTTTGCCCTTTATACTCCAGTGGTTTGTTGCCCTCTCTTACTTTTTCCATTGTCTTCTCCAGTACCTTTTCTCTTGTAGTATATCTTAGGAATTTTACTACAATAGATCTTGGTTTTTGTTGTGGTTGTGGTTTAGGGGCCAATGCTCTATGTGCCCTTTCTATTTCCATTTCTTGCTGTAGTTCTGGACATCCTAGGGCCTTAGGGATCCATTCTTTTATAAACTCCCTCATATTCTTGCCTTCTACATCCTCCTTAAGGCCCACTATCTTTATGTTATTTCTTCTGTTATAATTTTCCATTATATCTATTTTTTGGGCTAGTAATTCTTGTGTCTCTTTAGTTTTTTTATTAGATTCCTCCAATTTCTTTTTTAAGTCTTCTACCTCCATTTCTGCTGCTATTGCCCGTTCTTCCATCTTGTCCATTTTTTTCCCCATTTCTGTTAAGGTCATATCCATTTTATTTATTTTCTTTTCTGTGTTGTTTATTCTTCTTCTTAAATCATTGAATTCCTGTGTTTGCCATTCTTTAAATGACTCCATGTATCCTCTAACAAGAGCAAGTATATCCTTTACCTTGCCTTTCCCTTTATCTATTTCACTGTATTCTTCCTCTTCTTCTTCCTCTAGGTTGACCATCTGTTGTTTCTTTGCTGCCCTTTCCTCCTCTTCTTTCTTGTTTCCATTGTCTTCTGTGGTCTCTTCTTGCTGCAGGTGTTCTGCAGCTGTCGTTGCCGGCTGTGGAGATCGACTCCCCAGCTGGTCCCCCCTCCCGTCGGTGTGTTTTTTTTCATGCGCGGTTGCGCACTTTTACTCGGCTCTGTGAGCCATTGTTGTAGTTCTCTTTCTACCGACCTGAGGTAGTGGGGTCCTCTCTCCACAGCGGGCCTCTTCGGACAGGTAAGGCCTTCACCTTTTTCCTCCGTTGTCTTCTCTTCCTCTCTTCTTTCCGTTGATTTTGATTTTTCTCCTTTTGTCTCCATCTTCTTTCCACCTTTATACTCACTTTTCTTTAACTTGTATTTCTGTGCCTTTGTATTTTCTCTTGTTTTTCCCGACTTTTCTGGAGAGGGCTGGAGTTCACCGTCCGGCCACTACTCCATCATGTGACTCCTCCTAGATTATGTCTTCTGATGCAACTGCATCCCTTCTGAAGCTGGTCTAAATCCTCCATTACAATCACCAACACATCCACTATTTCCTGGGCTACTTCCTTCAGCACTCTCGGATGCAGACTATCTGGCCCTGGCGATTTATCCGCCTTTAATCCCTGCAATTTAACTAATACAACTTCTTGACTTATTTCCTTTAGTCCCTCCGTCACAATAGATCCCCGATCCTCAATAATTTCCTGTAGATTAGTTATGTCTTCCTTGGTGAAGACAGAACTAAAATAATCATTCAAATAGTTCCCCATGATCAACTCACCCATTTCTGTCCACAACAGACCCACATTTGTTTCAACTAACCTCTTTCTCTTAATGTATCTATAAAAGCTTTTACAGTCATTTTTTATGTTCCCTGCCAGCTTCCTCCCATAATCCCTTTTACCTTTCCTAATTAATCCTTTTGTCTTCCTCTGCAGAACTCTGAATTTCTCCCAATCATCAGGAATATTATTCTTTTTGGCTAATTTGTAAGCTCCTTCTTTGGATTTGACACTCTCTCAGATCTCCCTTGTTAGTCACGGATGCACTACCCTCCTCGATTTATTCTTCGTACAAACTGGGATGCACATTTTCTGCACTTGCTCCAAGCTATCCTTAAATGATTGCCATTGCATTTCTACCATTAGTCCTTTAAGTACCATTTGCCAATGTATTTTAGCCAATTCACATCTCATACAAAACCTTTGTATCTGTATCAACTCTGTCACATTCCATCCTTATCAAGAATTCCACCATATTGTGGTCACTCTTGCCCAAGGGGTTCCTCACAAGATTGCTAATTAACCCTTCTCCATTACTCAATACCCAGTCTAGAATGGGTCATTTCCTCGTTGGTTCCTCAACATACTAATTTAGAAAACAATCCCGCATACATTCTAAGAAATCCTCTTCAACCTTACCCTTACCAATTTGGTTCACCCAATCTACATGTAGATTAAAGTCACCCATTACAACTGCCGTCCCTCTGTTGCACGCATTACCAATTTCCTTCATGACTCCTTCACTAACCTTACTGCTACAGTTAGGCGGCCTGTACACTACTCCCACTAGCGTCTTCTGCCCCTTTGTGTTTCGCAGCTCTACCCATATGGATTCCACATCCTCTACACTGATGTCCTTCCTTTCTATGGCATTGACCTCTTCCCTAACCAACAAGGCCACTCCACCTCCTTTTCCATTCTGTCTATCCCTCCTGAATGTCGAGTAACCCTGAATGTTGAGCTCCCAATCACGTTCCCACTGAAGCCACGTCTGTGATCCTAACTATATCATAGTTATTAATAGCTATCTCCACATTCAATTTGTCCACTTTATTACAAATGCCTGGCCCTCCACTCTCTCTGCACCAATCCAAACCTCACCACCAAAGCCAGACGGCAACACTCAGGCACTTCTTACCCCTCCAACAGGACTCCATCAAAATTCATCAAACCACTGTATCACGCTCTATCTCTGAACTTATCACTTCCAGTCTTCTCCCTTGGATGGTCTCTAACCTCATTGTTTCCCAACCCTGCTTTGCCCATTTCTACCTCCTACCCAAGTTCCACAAACTCAACTGTCCTGGCAGACTGATCGTTTCCATGTACTCTTGCCCCACCGAACCGGTATCCACTTACCTTGACCCTGTTTTGTTCCCACCCAGTCCAGTCCCTCCCTATCTATATCCAGGATGTTTCATATGCCCTCCATAACTTCAACAACTTTCAGTTCTCTGAACTCGATCGCCTCATGTTTACCATGGACATCCAATCACTATGCACGTCCATTCCCTCATATCAAAAGACTCAAAGCCCTTGGTTTTTTTTAATCGACAGTCCCCCTCTACCAATCCTCCTCCATCTGGCAGAACTTGTGCTCATCCTCAATAACTACTCCTTTGACACACCACTTTCTCCAATAGGTGGTATGATACCCATAGGTATCCAGCTATGCCTGCTTTTTTGTTGGCTACATGGAATAAGCCATGCTACAAGCCTACACAGGCACCTCAACTCTTTCTCTGCTACATCGATGACGACATTGGTGTTGCCTCATGCACCCATGATGAGCTCGTCGACTTTATCCCACTTTGCTGTCAACTTGTCCTAACCTCGTTCATTTGATTCATTTGTAGCAACATTGTCCCCTTTCTCGATCTCTCTATCTCCATTTTGAGAGGTAAATTCTCAATAGATATCTTCTACAACTCCCACGGCTACCTCAACTATATCCCTTCCCCCCTGTCCCCTATAAGGATTCCATTCCATTCTCTCAATTCCTCCATCTCCGTCGCATCAGCTTCCAGGATGAGGACTTCCACGCCAGATCATCAAAGATGTCCTCCTCCTTCAAACAATGTGGCTTTCCCTCTACCTCCATTAACTCAACACTCACCCGTATATCCTCCATCACCCATACCTGATCTAGTCCCTTCCACCCCCACGGGCAACAAGGGACAGGATTCCCTTGTCTTCTCCTATCACCCCATCAGTCCTCCATCCAACACATCCTGCTCCGCTCTTTCTGCCACCTACTATGTGAGCCCACCACTAGACACATATTCCCTTCTTCTCCCTTTTCTGCCTTCTGCAGGGACAGCTCCCTCTGTGACTACTTTGTCCGCTCCATCCTCCCCACCAATTGTCCCCTTGGCACCTATCCCTACGACCACAGGAGATGCTCCATTTGTGTCCACATCTCCTCCCTCACTACCATTCGGAGCCCCAAACAATCCTTCCATGTGAAGCAACATTTCATTTGTGAATCTGCAGGAGCAATATACTGCATCTGGTGCTCCCATTGTGGTCTCCTCTACATCGGAGAGATGGGACACAGACTGGGAGATCACTTCGTTGAACACCTCGGCTCAGTCCGCCGCAATAGGATGGATTTCCCAATGGCCACCCATTTCAATTCCTCATCCCATTCCCTTGCTGACATGTCTGTCTATGGTCTCATGCACTGCCAGACTGAGACTACCCGCAAATGGGAGGAACAACGCCTCATCTTCCATCTGGGAACCTTCCAAGTGGATGGCATTAACATCAACTTCCCCATTTTCTATTAATCCCTCCCACCCCACCCTCATACCTTCTTTCCCCTGTCTCCTTTCCTTTAGTTCTCTCTTTCTCTCTTCCCTTTTCCCTCTGTCTCCTTTCACAGAGCCAACATCGATTCTCATCTTTCCTCTCATAATATCTAATGGACCTTTTGTCCGCTCCCCCTCCCATTCTTCCCCCTTTCTCTCCCCAGTCTTTAATTCAGGCTATTTGCATTTAGGAAACTTTTAGACAGGTACATGGATTTTTAAATTTAGGTATAAGGTATACAGCACGACCCTTTTGGCCCATGAACCCATGTCACCTAATTCCACCTTGGTACATTTTTGAATGGTGGGAGGAAATCAGGACCCCCAGATAAGCCCACGCAGACATGGGGAGAACATTCTAACTCCTTGCAGATAGTGAGGGATTTGAACCCCGGTCCCGATCACTGGCGCTGTAACAGCATTGCACTGACACTACACTAACCATGCCACCCCAAAAGAAAAATAGAGGGTTATGAGGTAGGGAGGGTTTAGTTTTTCTTTTTGTAAGTATTTGGTTTAATGTTGACCTACCTTGAACTAAGCATCTAGGACTTGGGATCTGCAGGGTTTGGAGTTGTCTGTCCATAACTGGCTTTGTGTGGGACTAACCCTGCCTTGTGATGCTTTCCCCGCAGGTGATATCATGGAAATCAAAACTCCCCCTCCAAACCATCATGCGCCTGCTGCAAGTCCTGGTCCCACAAGTGGAGAAGATCTGCATTGACAAGTAAGTATGTGTGTTGACCACCTGCCTCCAGAGGCAGCAGCTCATAGAAGTCAGAGAATGGGTGGATAACAAAGCAGCCCGTGGTTCCCTCGCACCTTCATCTGTCCTGTTCTCCAAGTCGCACCCTCACTAACACTTGGCACAGGGACTAACTAATCCCAGCATTACAACCCAAGAGGTCCTGCTTCATCTGCCCACTCCCTCAGTTCGCTCTTCAGGACCTCCTCCCTCCTATCTATGTCAACATCCCCTGGCTGTGCCCACTCCCACTTCTGAATGTTAAGTAGTCACTCCAAGACATTCTGGACCCTGGCACCAGGAGGCGATTGACTGTTCTGGAGTCTTGTTCTTGGCCCTGATCCCCACACTAAGGAATCGCCACCTTGAGCACTCGCTGAGACCACTCTCTCTTTCTCTCTCTCTCCCCCACTGTGCCTACAAGTTACCTCAGCTGCTGCACGTTCACCCTCTGAGAGGCCATACCCCCCTCAGTATCCAACCCCATATACCTGTTGGAGAGAACATTGACCAAGGGGGTTCCTGCACCACCTGACCTTTTTGGTGGTCTCCCATCACCCCTCTTTCTGCACCTGCGGTCTGACCCACTCACAGACGATTCCCACATCTTGGATGCTTCAGATCCAGTCGTCCACAGTTTCAACTACTCTCCAATAGGAGCTGTGACTGGCCCACTGCCCACAGGGGTAGTCCAGGGACCTGGCAATGTCCCTGATTCCCTACACCATGCAGGAAGAGCGGCCCACTGCCCACAGGGATGGTCCAGGGAACTGGCAATGTCCCTGATTCCCTACACCATGCAGGAGGAGTGGTTCACTGCCTACAGGGATGGTCCAGGAACCTGGCAATGTCACCTGTGATGCCACTTTAAGGGAATTGTTTATCTCTATTCCCAGATCCCTCTGTTCTACCACACTCCTCAGTGGCCTACTGTTTACCATGTATGTTCTTTCTTGGTTTGTCCTTCTAAAGTGCAACATCTCATGCATATCTGCATTAAATTCCATTGGCCATTTTTCAGCCCATTTTTCCAGCTGGTTCAGATCCCTCTGCAAACTCTGCAAATCTTCCTCGCTGTCCACACCACCTCCAATCTTAGTGGCATTTGTAAACTTCCTGATCCAATTTACCACATTATCATCCAGATCATAGATGACAAACAATGGTCCTAGCACCGATCCCTGAGGCACACCACTCGACACAGGCCTCCAGTTCACCCATTGCCGAATCTACTTCACCATGAATACCTAGCATCTGAACCTTCCTAACTTCCCATGCTGGACCTTGTCAAAGGCCTTACTAAAATCCATGTTGACATCCACAGCCTTTCCTTCATGAACTTTCCTGGAAACGAAAAACTATAAGATTGATTAAACTCAGCTCCCTGACTAACGAGGCTGCTCACTGTGTGGGGGTCGTCATCCTGCTGTCCCCACTGTTGCTCCCCCTCATGTCCCCTGCATTCCATGCTGTGATTGAAGTTCAGATCCTATCTGAAGTGTGCACATCTCCCTTATGCCCACCAACTTAGCCTTCCTGTGCAATGCCTACTCCCTGCCTGGTCAGGGCATCTCTACCCATGGGTGGGTGCTCATGACACTTCATCAAGGGTCACCAACCGCAGTGATCCCAGCAGTCTGGCCCAGTGCCCAGAGCAGGCAGCTGTCAGCAGGATCGTGTGTACAAACTCAGCCTCTTCCTGTTGACCACAGGGGGCTGACGGATGAATCAGAAATCCTCAAGTTCCTGCAGCACGGCACGCTGGTGGGACTACTGCCGGTGCCACACCCAATCCTCATTCGCAAATACCAGGCCAACTCCGGCACGGCCATGTGGTTCCGCACCTACATGTGGGGGGTTGTTTACCTGAGGTGAGTGGTCTCTTCCTGTTTGGTGTGAGCGCATCTCCATGCAATGTGATGGTGTATGTATGGGGCCTCTCCGTGCAAGGTGAATTGTGTGTATGTGTGTGTTGTCTCCATGCGGTGTGATGATTTGGGGGGCGTGGGGTGTGTGTGTGTGTGAGATGTATCCGTGCGGTGTAATAGTGTGTAAATGGGGTGACTCCATGCGGTGTGATGGTGTGTAAATGGGGTGTCTCTGTGCGGGGTGAATTATGTGTATGTGTGTGTTGTCTCCATGTGGTGGGTGTGTACAGTGTCACTGTTACTTCAATCATTTTCCATTTAAATCTGGCCTACACCTGTGTTGGTTTTTCCAGACCCTGAGTCTCAGACGGTTGACCCTTTCTACACTCCTAACAATTTTTAAACACTAACAAGGTTGCATGTGGCATCCTCAACTCCACTGGAAAAGTACCAGAGACCGCCACTTCTCTTGTTTATTCAATTCTTCCAGTCCTGGCAACGTGCTCAACCACCATCCTTTCCCTCTACCACCATCAACTTGGCACTCGTATCTTCCATTACTTGCACATCTGCCATGGCCCCCTCTGCCCCATGTGAAACAAGAAAGGATTTCTTCTTGTCCTCACCTACTACCCCACCAGCCTCGCATCCAACACATCCTTCTCCTCCATTTCCGTCACCTATGACTTGATCCCACCACTAAACACATATCCCCCTCTCCTCCCTTCTCTGCCTTCCGCAGGGACCGTTCCTTTTATGACTCCCTTGTCCCTCCCCACCAATCGTCCCCTTAGGACCTACCCTTGTGACCACAGGAGATCCTTCACTTGCGCCCACACCTCCTTCTCAGCACCATTCAGGGCTCAAACAGTCCTTCCAAGCAACTCTGCTTCCTGTCCCTCATCCGTTGCTCCCACTGTGGTCTCCTCTTCATTGGAGAGACGAGGAGCAGATTGGAGATCACTTTGTTGAGCACCTTGGCTCTATCACTGCAATAGAGTGGATCTCACAGGGGCAACCCATTTTAATTCCCCATCTCATTCCCTTGCAGACATATCTGTCTATGGTCTCATTCATTGTCAGACTGAGAACATCCACAAATTGGAGGAACCACACCTTCTGACTGGGCACCCTCCAAATGGATGGCATTAATATCAATTCTCTGGAATCAGGGACATAAACCCCTCCCCCTCACCTCTTCCTCCACTGCCTTCCCCCAGCTCTGTCTCTCTCCCATTTCCCTGGCTCCTTTCGCACAAACATAATAAATCCTCACCTCTCCCCTTATCATATCCAATTAACACCTTTTGTTGGTCTGAATTCCTCCCCAAGCCGGCATTGTCTGAATTCTGAGATTTCTTGCTTTTTGCTCATTCCTTTAAGGAAGGGTCAGGCCTGAAACTTCAGCAATATATCTTTAACTTTTTATGGACGCTGAAAGGCCAGCTGAGTTCCTCCAGCATTTTGGTGTGTTTTTACTACAGTTACAGCATCTGCAGACTTTTGTGTTGCACGTTTTCCAGCTTAATTTCTTTCTTTGGCTTGGCTTCGCGGACGAAGATTTATGGAGGGGGTAACAAGTCCACGTCAGCTGCAGGCTCGTTTGTGGCTGACCAGTCCGATGCGGGACAGGCAGACACGATTGCAGCGGTTGCAAGGGAAAATTGGTTGGTTGGGGTTGGGTGTTGGGTTTTTCCTCCTTTGCCTTTTGTCAGTGAGGTGGGCTCTGCGGTCTTCTTCAAAGGAGGCTGCTGCCCGCCAAACTGTGAGGCGCTAAGATGCACGGTTTGAGGCGTTATCAGCCCACTGGCGGTGGTCAATGTGGCAGGCACCAAGAGATTTCTTTAGGCAGTCCTTGTACCTTTTCTTTGGTGCACCTCTGTCACGGTGGCCAGTGGAGAGCTCGCCATATAATACGATCTTGGGAAGGCGATGGTCCTCCATTCTGGAGACGTGACCCATCCAGCGCAGCTGGATCTTCAGCAGCGTGGACTTATTTCCTATCACCAGGTGACCAAAGCTACCCTCCAGGTGTGGTGTCACCAACATATTCTACAATTTAAAAAATTTTATTTATAACGCAGTAAGAAGCCAATTCTAGCTGTTGGGACCCATGCCGCCCAATTAACCCCCATGCAATTTGGAGGTGGGAGGAAACCGGAGCACCTGGGGAAAATCTACGCAGACAGTGGGAGAACACACAAACTCCTTACAGTGCTGGTTCAAACCCTTGTGAATCTTCTTGGTCACCTCTTTTTTTAAAAAAAAACTCTCTATTTGTGAGACAGCATTTCCCATACACACACACAGCCATGCTGACTGTACCCTAATCAGTCGTCAAACTTCTTGTTCCATTTCCAGACCTTCCAGTTTTACCCCATCCACATGCACTTTCTGCAGCCTTTTGTCTCCTCCAATCAGAGGGCATCTCCCTCAACCCTCAGCCACTTCTACCTATCGGAGTGCCTCTCCCTCAACCCTCTGTCACTTCCACCTATCAGAGTGCCTCTCCCTCAACCCTCTGTCACTTCCACCTATCAGAGTGCCTCTCCCTCAGCCCTCTGCCACTTCCACCTATCATCGTGCATCTCCCAGTTTGTTTCTTTCTCCCCATTCCTTCTCCTTTCCACCCTGGATTCACCAATTACCCATTTCCACTCCTCGCCAAGTCCACGCTCCTCCCTGCCCTTCTATTCAGGCTTCTGCCATCCTTGCTATTCCTAATGAAGGGTTGCAGCCCAAAAAGTCAACAACTGTCTGTTGTCTCCCACGGATGCTGCCTGACCCACTGAGTTCCTCCAACACTGTGTGTGTTGCTCCAGTTTCCCAGCATGTGTAGATAGATCCTTGTCTATCGAAGCTGTCTAACCCTTCCAAATGCTGGTCAAAGCTGTCCCTGAGAATCAACTCCAGTAATCTCCCTGTCAAATTCCAGCATGTCGGTCCCTGACTTCTTTCCCCAGCCTTTCTTTTAAAAAAGAGCATAACATTAGACATCCTCCTGTCTTCTAGCATCTCTCCTTGATAATGTCCTGCGAAGTTTTCTTTACTGTAAACCTGAAATAGAAGTTGTTGTTGCAGTTTTGCTGTCAGCAGTCACCTGACCCTTGTGTTTGTGCCCCCAGGAATGTCGACCCACCCATATGGTATGACACCGATGTGAAGCTCTTCGAGATTCAGCGAGTTTAAGGAACCACCCTAGATTGGAGCAAATTCTTCAGCCAAGTCTCTTCCCCATTTTAATTCTGAATCTGCCCTTGGTCTCGGCTGCATCTTCCCCACTCCTGGTGTTTGCTGTTGCTCGCTATGCGCTGATTCTCCTGTGGGCATCACTGGCTCAGGACAACTTCCCGGCCTGAGGCAGGACTCGCCCCAACACCGATGAGGGTGTGGCATGCCAGCAAGGTGCTGGTGTTCAGCCCCTCCGAGCAGGATCCTCTTGGTGCCCCTTGCCCAATCTGTCAGTGATGCCGCCAAATGAGGCTGCTTTCCAGCTCCCACGCTTCGTGCCTACAGCAGCCCGAGCAGTGACCACAAACCCATCACCACATGCCCAGTTGACTTTTCATCGTCAGACCGGGGGGAGTGAGGATGAACCACAGGCCGTCACACTTGGCTGGGCAATTCACCAGCGCCTGCCATGTTGGTGGTGGGGGTAGTCGGTGTGAGACTTTTTCCCAATCCCGCAGCAAGAGAAAACCCAACTCTGTGCGGGGGAGCTGGTTCCCTTCATCAGATGCTGTAGCTGGTTGCCTGCCCGTTTCTGAAGATGTGGGGTTGTGTCAATCAGCACAGTCTCCAGCTCTGCAAAATGGCCCATTGATACCATGAGAATGCGTTACTTGGGGCCCAGGGAATGAACTCTGTCAGCGTTGGGACTTAGTGGAAAATACTCTATTGCTTTATTCCCACCTCAATGTACCCTCTGGGAGGGCTTGGACTTCAGTCATCTGTCTTTGGCCAGTCCACACCGGGTTCAGCCTCACAGCTGCTCCCCCTCATCCACTCCCCATCGCTGCACCGTCCTCCCTCTGCCTCCTGTGGCCAAGCGTTAGCCCATCCCCTCCTGCTTTTCACTCCCTTCTGTAAAGGCCATGACCTTCAGCAGCTTGGAACCAGCACATTAGTGTTCTCGTTGCTGAAGAATGACAAATCTTTCCACACATTGCCTGCCTGGCTCTGCTTTCTTCCCATTATCCAGCACATTCCTATTCTTCTCCATTTGAAGGGAATTACTGCTCCATCCTTTCAATGTCACAACATTTGTGAACGAGCCCTCACTTTCTGTTTGATTTATTACTTAACAATTATTTGAAGCAATTGACTACAGTTCACTACTCCTTCATTTAGTTGCATCTGTCAGATGGATGAACATTCACAGTAAGGCCAACAAAAAACAGGAACAGTGAGGAACCGCGCGTACAGAGTTGACTGTATTTCCGACACCGGATGTACTATGAGCCGCATTCACCTGGACCCACCCCAGGCTCTTTCACACAAGCTTGTATGACCTGAACTGGTGGTGTCCTGTTACAGGAGCTGTTCCAGCCAACATTGGGGGTGAACTGGAAAGTCCTTAGTTTTGTCACTGGATTGTGCTATGAGTTAAATTCATAATCCTCAGTTAGTGAGGAGAGGAATTGGTCCTGACTTATGTTTACTAATTGAGCCACATTTATTTAATTGCTGCTCAGACAGTTCCTGACCCAGATGTATCAAACCAGTGTTGAGGGAGCTTCAGTCAGTGTCTAACTCCAGGAGCATATGATGGAACACTGTAGAGGGAGGCTTCACTCAGTGTTTAATCCAGGAGTGTGTGATGGGAAAGTGGGGGCTTCACTCAGTGTCTAACTCCAGGAGTATGTAATGGGACAGTGTAGAGGGGGCTTCATTCAGTGTCTAACTCCGGGAGTGTGTGATTGAACAGTGTGCAGGGAGCTTCACTCTGTATCTGACCTCCGGTGTGTATGATGGGACAGTATGGAGGGAATTTCACTCTGTGTCTGACCCCAGGTGTGTGTGAAGGAACAGTGGATGTTGTTTCACTCTGTATCTGACCTCAGGTGTGTGATGGGATGGTATGGAGGAAGTTTCACTAAGTGTCTGACCTGAGCTATGTGTGAAGGGATGGTTTGGAGGGAGTATCACTCTGTGTGTCTCTCCTCAGGTGTGTGTGAAGAAACAGCGTGGAGGGAGTTTCACTCTGTGTCTGTCCCCAGGTGTGTGTGATAGGACGGTGTGGAGGGAATTTCACCAAGCCCCTGTTCTGGAGGTTTAAGTGAAGACACTAGGTGTCTGAAAAAGAAACTGTTCTGCTCACCAACATCAATATTCATCACACTAAACAGAAGATTTCAATTATTTTAATATGTTTCTATTTGGGAATTGGTTCCTACATTTCACAGGAACTTTCTGACCTGTGTTGTGTGGTGGTGTTTAAATCCACTAAGTTACCTGAATCCGTGCCTGATGTTAACAGATATATGATAGCACTTTAGAAAGGATTTTGTTATTGTAATGTAGAATCTTAGAGGGGAAGGGTTCTCCACAAGTAACTGTTAGATTTACTTGCCAATAGAATTACTTTTCTCTTTAAGGCCCCATTATTGATCTGTCCCTGTCTATTTTTGTCTGCCTGGTTACACACTTCTTATTTATATTGTCTAAGTGGTGATATCTGTTCTCTTTATGTGAATTGTTTGCAAATTGTTGGTAATATTTAAAAAAAATAAATTCTTCTGAGTGCAATGGAGTCAAGGCTGGAGTATTCCTCTATCTGTGGAGAAGGGCGATCAGTACATTGGCATTCAGGAGATGCCACGTAGCCCCGGACTCAACATTGCACTGACCAGGGAGGAACACCTGGTGTCCTTGGCAGAGGAAGGATATTACTAGATGGGTCAGGACTGACTCCTGGATCTGGCATCAGAAGCATGCCAATGGTCCACCTTAGAACATAGGACATTACAGTGAAGTACAGGACATTCAGCCCACAATGTTGTCCCAACTGATATATATCAAAAATACTTAATCCTCCCTACCTCATAACTCTCCATTTTTCTTTTATCCATGTCTAAGAGTCTCTTAAATGTCCCTATTGTTCCAACCTCCACCACCACCCCTGGCAATGCATTCCAGGCTCCCACAACTCTCCGTGTAAAAAAAAAAACCCATCTAAACTTTCCTCCTTCACTTTGCCCAGATGCCCTCTGGTATTTGCTGTTCCTGCCCTGAGAAAAAGGTGCTGGCTAACTATCTTATCTATGCTTCTCACCTCTCTTCCTTCTTCAGTTCAAAGAGAAAAGCCCTAGCTCTGCTAACCTTGCCTCACAAGACATTTTCCAATCGAGGCAACATCCTGAGAAATCTCCTCTGCATCCTCTCCATAGCTTCCACCTGAAATGAGACCAGAACTGAGCACAATACTCAGTGTGGTCACACCAGAAATTTATGGAGATGTAATATTACCTCATGACTCCTGAACTCAATCTCTTAATTAATGAGGCCCAGCATACCATAGGCCTTCTTAACTGTCCTAGCAACCTGAATGATGACCTTGAGAGATCTATGGATTTAGACCACTCCCCAAGGTCCCTCTACCACACTATCTTATCATTAACCATGTACTCTGCCTTCAAGTCTAACCTACCAAAATGAATCCTTACCTTTATCCAGATTGAACTCCATCTGCCACTTTTCTGCCCAACTCTGCATCCTATCTTTATCCTGCTGTAACCTATGACAGCCTTCCACAGGGTCCACAACTCCTCGATCCTTTGTATCGGCAAACTCACTGACCCATCCCTCTACTTCTTTGTCCACTTCTTTTATAAGAGCAGGGGTCCCTGTGGAACTCCACTAGTCACTGTCCACCCAGCAGAATACTTTCTGTCCCCTACTACACTCTGCTTTCTATAGGCAAGGCAGTCCTGTATCCACGCAGCCAAAGTTCTGTGGATCCCATGCTTCGTGACTTTCTGAACGAATCTCCCATGGGTGATCTCTGTCAAACGCCTTATTAAAATCCTGCACACCACATCTACTACTCTACCTTCATCAATTTCTCTTGCTACTTCCATGATTGCTTTTGTAACCTTGTACAAGGCCAGTCCAGGTCAATGTTACTGACATACCAATTTTTCTCTATTGATATTTACATAAAACTTGCATGTGGATTAGGAGTCACGTGATGGAGTAGTGGCCGGTAGGGGAACTCTAGCCCTCTCCAGAAAAGTTAAAAAAAAAGATAGAGAAAAAGCAAAGGCACAAACATAAAAAGCAAAACAAAGCGAAAGTAAAAGTGTGGAGAAAATGGCAGCGAAGAAAGAAAAACCAAAAACAACGGGAAGAAAAGAAGAAGGAAAGACGTCGGAAGAAGAAGGTGAAGGCCTTACCGGCCCGAGGAGGCCCGCCGTGGAGAGTGAAGCCCACTCCCTGAGGTCAGTCGAAGCCCCGAACTCGGGACTACAAAAATGGCTCACGGAGCCAAACAAAAGTGCGCAACCGCGCAAGACAAAAATAACACTGACGGGAGGGGGAAACCAGCTGAGGAGTACATCTCCACAGCTGAAACAGACAACTACAACACAACAGCAAGAGGAAAACAGAAAATAACGAGAACAAGAAGGAGAGTAAAAATAAGAAATCAAAGAAACAACAGATGACCAACCCAGAGGAAGAAGACCAACACCAAGACACTTCTAATAAAAATAAGAAGACCAAAAATACCCAACAAAATAAAACAAACAACCCAACAAGAAAACCAGAAGAGACAGAGGTAAAGGACACAGATCCTGGAGTGGACTCAGAAGAGGAGGAAGAACACAGAGAAATGGAAGAAGAAGGGAAGGGCAAGTACATGGATATATATTTTTTTAAAGAATATATGGAAACAGTAAAAGAATGGCAGTCACAAGAATTCAGTGAAATAAAAAGAAGAATAAAAAGTACGGAAGAAAAAATGAATAGATTAGAGATGATCATGACAGATATAGGAAAAAGAGTAGACAAGGTGGAAGAATGAGAAACAGCCATAGAAATGGAAGTAGATGACTTAAAAAAGAAATTAGAAGAATCTGATAAAAAAGTTAAAGAGTCACAGGAGCTGTTAGCTCAGAAGATAGATATAATGGAAAATTATAACAGAAGAAACAATATAAAGATAGTGGGCCTTAAGGAAGATGAAGAAGGCAAAAATATGAAAGAATTTATAAAAGAATGGATCCCCAGGGTCCTAGGAATGCCAGAAATACAGGAAGAAATGGAAATAGAAAGGGCACACAGAACATTAGCCCCTAAACCACAACCACAACAAAAACCAAGATCCATTCTAGTAAAATTCCTAAGATATACAACAAGAGAAAATATATTGGAGAAGGCAATGAAAAAAATAAGAGAAGACAAAAAAACCACTGGAATACAAAGGTCAAAAAATTTTTTTCTATCCAGATATAAGTTTTGAACTCCTGAAGAAGAGGAAGGAGTTCAATGCAGCAAAAACTACCCAATGGAAAAAAGGTTATAAATTTATGTTAAAATATATATATATATGTATATGTGTGTATGTGTATATATGTGTATATATAAAAAATATATAAAAATAGAGTATAGGTAAGAACTAAGAAGGGAAATAAAGGGAAGAAAGGAAGTAAGGAGGGAATTAAGAAAGTGACCTTTGTTATATATGAAGATTAAAATCTTTTCTGGGGGGCTGGGTGGGGGAGAATTACAGTCACTGCGAAATCAGTTGACACTTGCGAGCGGATTCGCGAATCCAAATGGAGAGGGGAGATGTGGTTGCCCGACAAGGGACAAAGGGTAACTCAGAAAGGGGAGGGACTATTGGGGTTAATAGAATTTTAGATATGAGAATAGTGGAAATATTTTATGTTTTAGAAATGTTGTCTTATAATGTGTTCAAAAAAAGAAAGCAGAAATGGATAAGAAGGAAAGGTGATGATGAGGAAATGGAAAGGAAAGATAAACAAAGTATGAAATGGCTATGTTGAACTATATGACTTTAAATATTAATGGAATACATAACCAAATCAAAAGGAAGAAACTGTTAAATTTACTGAAAAAAGAAAAAATTGATATAGCATTCGTACAAGAAACACATCTAACTGAAGTGGAACACAAGAAATTAAAGAGAGATTGGATAGGACATGTAACAGCAGCATCATATAATTCAAAAGCCAGAGGAGTAGCTATATTAATCAATAAAAATGTACCAATCAAAATAGAAGAGGAAATAATAGATCCAGCAGGGAGATATGTAATGATAAAATGTCAGATACATTCAGAATTTTGGAATTTACTCAATGGGGTAAATAAATTTACTAATGAAGAAGATCAAAAATTTATGCAAGATATCTTTTTGAAGATAGCAGATACGCAAGGGAACATACTAATAGGAGGGGATTTTAACCTTAATTTGGACTCAAACATGGATAAAACTGGGAAAAAAAACTAACAGAAAGAACAAAGTAACCAAATTTATAATTAAATCGATGCAAGAAATGCAACTTTTGGAAAAATGGAGGAAACAACACCCAAAGGAAAAGGAATATTCATATTATTCGGGTAGACTTAAAGCATACTCAAGGATAGACCTATTCCTGTTATCAGCCCACATTCAAGGGAGAGTTAGGAAAATGGAATATAAAGCTAGACTATTATTGGACCACTCACCCCTGTTATTGGCAATAGAGCTAGAGGACATCCCACCAAGAATTTTAGAGAATTAATTGAGCGACAAATTAAAATGTACTTTGAAATAAATATGGAATCAGTGAAAGATAAATTTATACTATGGGACGCAATGAAAGCGTTCATCAGAGGGCAACTAATAAGTTATGTAACTAAGATGAAGAAGGACTACAATCGGGAAACAGAACAGTTGGAAAGGGAAATAACAAATATAGAAAAAGAATTAGCAATAAAGGAAGATACAACTAAAAGAAGAGAATTGGCAGAAAAAAAAATAAAATATGAAACACTACAAACATATAAGGTGGAGAAGAACATAATGAAGACAAAACAGAAATATTATGAGCTAGGAGAAAAAACACACAAGATTCTAGCGTGGCAGCTTAAGACAGAACAAACTAAAAGAATGGTATTGGCATTAAGGAAAAAGGACAAACAAATTACATATAATCCAACAGAGATCAATGAAAACTTCAGGGAATTCTACGAGCAACTATATCAAACTGAAAACGAAGGGAAAGAAGACAAAATAGATGAATTTCTAACTAAAATTAAACTACCGAAATTACAAACAGAGGAGCAAAATAAATTAATAAAACTATTTGAAATAGAAGAATTACAGGAGATATTAAAAAAACTACTGAACAATAAAACACCAGGAGAGGATGGATTCCCAATAGAATTCTATAAAACATTTAAAGACTTATTAATTCCTCCCCTTCTGGAAGTAATCAACCAGATTGATAAAACACAAAGCTTACCAGATTCATGCAAAAGAGCAATAATTACAGTAATACCAAAGACAGGGAAAGATCCACTCACACCAGCATCATATAGACCAATATCTTTACTTAACACAGATTATAAGATAATAGCTAAACTATTAGCAAACAGATTGGCCGACTATGTACCAAAAATAGTAAATCTAGACCAAACTGGATTTATTAAAAAAAGACGAATAGCAGACAATATCTGTAAATTTATTAACTTAATTCATGCAGTAGAAGGAAATAAAAGTCCAAGAGTAGTGGTTGCTTTAGACGCAGAGAAGGCCTTTGACAGAGTAGAATGGAATTATTTATTCAAAGTACTACAAAAATTCAGCCTACCAGAGAAATATATTAATTGGATTAAAGCATTATATAAGGGGCCATTGGCGAAAGTGACAGTAAATGGATATATATCAATACAATTTAACTTAAGCAGATCAACAAGGCAGGGATGTCCACTATCTCCCTCACTGTTCGCGTTAGCTATAGAACCACTAGCAGAACTGATAAGAACAGAAAATAAAATAAGAGGGATAAAAATAAAAGAGAAGGAATATAAAATCAGTCTATTTGCAGATGAAGTTATAATATACTTAACAGAACCAGAAATATCAATAAAAGAATTACATAGGAAATTGAAGGAATATGGAGAAGTATCGGGGTACAAGATCAACGCAAATAAAAGTGAAGCAATGTCAATGAATAATGCGGATTTCTCAAAATTTAAGAAAGAATCGCCATTTAGATGGCAAACACAAGCAATGCGATACCTAGGTATACAACTAAATAAAAACCTCGGCCATCTATATAAACTCAATTGCCATGCATTAATGAAAAAATTACAAGACGACTTAGAGCACTGGAAAGACTTACCACTAACACTGATAGGAAGGATAAACTGTATTAAAATGAATATTTTCCCAAGGATACAATACCTATTTCAGTCATTACCAATACACCTAACAGAGAAATTTTTCAAGGAGTTAAAGAAAATAATAAGGAAATTCTTATGGAAAGGGAGGAAACCGAGGATAGCACTAGATAAATTAACAGAATGGTATGAACAAGGAGGCTTACAACTGCCAAACTTTAAGAATTATTATAGAGCCGCACAATTAAGATACCTATCAGATTTTTATCAAACAAGGGAAAAACCAGATTGGACCAGATTAGAACTAGATCAAATAGGGGAGAAGATACCTGAACATACACTATATAAATGGGATGAAAAATTGGTGCAACGTAGGAATTCACCAGTATTGCATCATCTGCTCAACATTTCGAAGAAGATTCATGTAGAAAGGAATAAAACAAATTACCAACTACCAAAACTGAAATTGATGCAAAATCAGCTAATCCCTTTCACAATAGATAACCTTTCCTTTAGAGAATGGGTGAGAAAAGGGATCAAAAGAATAGAAAATTGTTTTTCGGGAAATAAATTATTATCCTTTGAACAAATGAAGGATAAATATAATATAACTCACGATACAATGTTTGCATACTACCAACTGAAAACCTACTTGAAGGACAAATTGCGAAACAGTCTGAGGTTACCAGAAGGAAGCAATTTTGAATATGTGATTACAGACACAATGATAATTAAAAAATTTGCAACAAACATGTACATCAAACTGCAAGAAAAGGAGAACAAGGAAACAAACAGTAAACCTAAACAAAAATGGGAACAAGATCTAAACATAAAGATAAAGAATGAAACATGGGAGAAGCTATGCTCCGGAACTATGAGAAATACAATAAACACGGGGTTACGCATGATACAATATAACTGGATACACAGGCTATACATCACACCTCAAAAGTTAAATAAATGGGACCCAACAGAAATGAATAAATGTATTCCATTAGAAAAAAATAACATATAATTTAAGAAATAACATTACAATATTTGAACAAATATGGGAGCCATACATGAAACACAATAGTGAAATCCTACCATGGACTTCCACCACCTAAAATGACAGAAGGAGAAGATAACGAAAAGAACTGACTCAGTAAAATTTCTTGTTTATTTTTATTAAGTGACAACATTGTTTAACAGGTTTAATGTATTTTATAGATTGAACTTTAAATAAATGGGGAAGGGAGTGAGGGAGGGAGGGAAGGGAGGGGGGAAAATGGGGAGAAAACGACACTATATATTTAAGAAGAAAATGTCTGTATGTATCTTGGTCAATATGGTTTATAGTGTGAAAAATAAAAAAAATTTAAAAAAAACTTGCATGTGGATTTATAGAAGGCCTTTAAGAGATGTGGATCAAATCCAGGCAAATGGGACTAGGCCAGAGTGCTATCGGTGAACTTGGTGTTGGACTGAACGGCCTGTACAATGCTATAACTTGTTCAAAGAGCAGTTTTATCTGCATCCTGCTTCATTTATATGAACCATAAGGTAGGTCTCTCCGGCCAATCCCAAGTACTAAATGGATACTTTCAACAAAGTATCAGTCCTACTCCACACTCTGCAATAGTGGAAAAGAAGGCAGTTTGCCCCAGATTGCTATGCAAAGAAACTAATTGTGTGGGAGATGTGGTGCGCAGTGTATGGGCAGAGTTACTGATCCAAGGCACAGTTTGCAAGTCACAATTGTGATCAGACTATTGCATTTGACACGACTTCTCTCAGGCATGGGTTCCCCATGTTTCTGGATTGCCTGTTTGACTGTGCCTTTTAACCTGGCCCTAAGGTGTTTATATGACAGAAAAGGGGTTTCCTGCATTTAAATTTTTTTAAATTTAAATTTAGACCTACAGCACAACAGGCCATTTCGGCCCATGAGTCCGTGCTGCCCAATTTACACCAAATTAACCTACACCCCTGGTACATTTGAATGGTGAGTGGAAATTGGAGCCCCTGGGGAAAACCCATGCAGACATGGGTAGAACATACAAACTCCTCACAGACAGCGCGGGATTCAAACCCCGGTCCCGATAGCTGCCCCATCTCTACTTGGATCAACAAAGATTGATCTGGGATCTTGTATCTGCTCACTGTTTATTCCAGAGTGTTTATGTGACTCATTTCCTGCATGATCTTTTCCAACGCAGATTTATCTCCCTCCTGCACTGGTGTAGGAGTAGGTTCCTGCCGGTGGCTGAGTTAGAGAGTTGAACGCATGGCCCCAAGAACTGCTCGGGAGAAGTAGGGCACCAGTACTGGGGAACTGGGAGCTGTTCCACTGGGACAGGCATTACTTGGTTCTGGCAGGAACCAGCATCCCCCACCTGGAGCTGTAGATAAAGCACTGGGAGGAGTGTTCAGTGGAAGGGATATTTAAGAAGAGCCAGGACAAGGGAGCAAGATACACAATGACCAGATTCTGCACCGAGGGGCAGCCTGCAGGAGCCCCAGTACAGTCAGAGCAAGTGAAATGTCCCATTTAAAACAAAGCACGGTAAAAGGCCCTTCTGGCCCATGAGCTCGCGCCACCCAAATACACCCATGTGACCAATTAACCTACTCAACCCGTACATACCTGAAACGTAGATGGAAACTGGAGCAGCCAGAGGAAACCCATGCAGACACGGGGAGAACGTCCAATCTTCTTGCAGACAGAGGTAGATTCGAACCCAGGTTGCTAGTGCTGTAGCAGCAGTGTTAGCCGCTGTACTAACCAAAACTAATAACGAGGTAGGTTTTTTAAAACTGAATCCACAGCATTCAGAACAGATTACAACCAGTCTCAGCGTGAAAATATTCCTCCCACAGGTAGTTTCCCCTTCTGTTAACCCTCCCATTTCATACATTCCCTGACTCTCCCAAAGCTTTTGCAAAGGCTCTGAGGACCTGACATGTCTAGCATTAGCAGAGCTACAGTATTTTAAATAAAATCTGTTTTAAAGCATTTTTATGTGACCTACACTAACAAACCCTGCCCCAATTTTTCTCCCAAAAGAACATATCTACAATCTGTCACAAACCAAGGTACAACATGATAAACCATAGGGCACTGAGAAGTGCAGTAGAGCAGAGAATAGAGTAGAACTGGGAATACAGAGACATAATTCCCTGAAAGACTTAAAGAGAGCTCTTGGCATGTTGGTCTTCATGTTAAGGTGAAGTTGTATATCACATTGGTGAGGCTAAATATGGAGAATTGTGTGCAATTTTGGTCACCAATCTACAGGTAAGATATCAATAAGCTTGTAAGAGTGGAGAAAAGATTTAAAAGGGTGTTGCTGGGATTTGAGAACTGTGGCAGAGAAGGGAAGAAAGGAGGAGAGAAGTAGTGATGGGGGATTCATTTGGTGAGGAGAATGGACAGGAGATTCTGTGGAAGGGGTCGAGATTCTCAGATAGTATGTTGCCTTCCTGCTGCCAAAGTCAGAGTTGTCTCTTCAGGGAGAGGGTGAAGCAACCAGATGCTGAGGTACACGTTGGTACCAATGACATAGATAGGAAAAAGGATGAGGTCCTGAAAGAGTGAACATAGGGAGTTAGAAAGGAAGCTAAAGAGCAGGGCCTCAAGGGTGGTCATCTCTGGGCTGCTGCCCGTGGCTCGCGCTGGTGAGGGCAAGGATAGAAAGTTATGGCAGATGAATGCGTGGCTGAGGAGTTGGGGCAGGAGTTCAGGTTTGTGGATCGTTGGGATTTCCTCTGATTTGTACCAAAGGAAGGGGTTGCACCTGAACTGGAGAGGGGCCAATATCCCTGTGCGCAGGTTTGCTAGAGGTGTTGGGGAAGGTTTAAACTAGCTTAGCAGGGTGGTGGGGAGAACCAGGGTGTTAGGTCAGACGGAGGAAGGACAGGCAGTGGATGGATGGGTTGTAATGTGTATGGTTTAATATGAAGAGTATTCGTCACCAGGCAATACAAATAGCGACCCTATGTCTGCCTTACGAAAGGCAAAAGTTAAAGAGCATCAAGTATGTTACATTCTTTTTTTAAAAACTTTATTTATTTGTTCAAAAAACAAATAATATATGACATAAACAGCAATTAAACATGAACATTTTTTTATATATATAAAAAAAGAAAAAACTCCCCCCCTTTCAGCCAACTCTCCTAAGGAGAGCCATAAAAAAGAAAAAAGGATATTAAAAAGTTAAATATACATATTAAAATCTAATCAATGTAAATTGAAATGTAAATATTCCGAGTATAACAGCCAATTATTGATAAAAAATTATAATTATCATGTGAAACATATGAAATTTTTTCCATTATTAAACAATATTTCATCTCATTAATCTATTAATCTCATCTATTAATATCAATCATATTTGTATCTTTCTATGTACTAGCAATACATTTTTTCGCTCCGGATAAAGCTAAATATACAAAAGCAAGCTGAAACTTATTTAATCCCAAGCCTTTCAGAGGTTGCAAACTACCCAATAAAAATACTGTTGGATCTAAAATTATTTTAATCTTATGCAGATATTCTAAAAATGATTGAATTTTCTTCCAAAAAGATTGTATATGTATACATGACCAAACAGCATGAAGAAAAGTTCCAACTGTATCACCACATCTAAAACACAAATATGATTCATTAAAACCATATTTTTTTAAAATTTTCAGGTGTCAAATATAATTGATGTAAAAAATTGAAATTAATCATTGCATAACATCAATATCAATTTTCATTTTCTTAATATACGCCAAGACTCATTTACGTTTAATCATACTATTTAATCCTCGAACATTAAAAGTAGCAAACCTCAACTTTGAATATCTACTATTATTACTAAATACCAATAATATCTTTATATAAAAACTCAAATCAACGTATATAGGCCCTCCAATAAAAAAAATCACAAATTAAAAACTAAGAAAAATTAAAAAAAATAAAGAAAAAAATCCCCCCCCCAAAAAAAAACTACCAGAAGGTAGTAATTCCCTAAACAAAAATTGGGTGTGGATCACCCACCAGTGGCTAATGACTAGTAAAGGACTTAGTGCATATCTCCCCCTCCCCAGCCAAAGAATCAGTAACATCAAAGTATCATAATAACAAGAGAAAAAATAAAATAAGAAATTTCTCCAATCTCAGAGATCCCATTTCAGAAGGAGGTAGACTCTTTCCATTCCCATTTTCCCCATTTCTGCCATTTCTTCTGTTTCCAGAGCTACCAAATATTTCTTTAGGAGATAATGGTGGACTACGTCTTTGTCCTCTTATATCTGGCAATGAGTTAGCAAAAATCAGTTTCAAAAAACCAAAATTGATAGTCTCTGTAAAACACCTTCAACACTACAGAGTAACGAAAAGTAGACTTATAACCTTTACGTCACAAAACTTCTTTAACTGGATCTATGTCGATGTTGAATGACCTCTTGACTCAAGTCAGGATTTTAAAAAAACTCTGCTATTCTGAATCAATAATGGGGTTTGTCGTTGTCTCACATTTTGTACTGCAAGTCGAAGCATTGCTTCTCTGTCCAAATAACTCAGACATCGAATTATTACCGGTCTCGGGGTTGACCAGCTGAGGGTATTCTTCTTAAAGCTCTCTGGGCTCTTTCCAGTGCCAATCCCCAGGGAAAAATTCTTGCCCTAATATTTGCGGAATCCAGTCTTTAAAAAAAAAGAGGATCTTGTCCTTCTATACCTTCTGGCAAACCAACAATTTTCACATTATTCCTTCTGCTTTGATTTTCCAAAAATAAAGCAGTCTGAAATTTTTTAAATTCTTCATAAGATGCATCCACACGTGCTTTAATTGTATTAAATTCTGAACTTATACTAGCATTCATTTGAACCATCGCATTCATTAGAGGTTGAATGACTGCATTTAATTGCATACACTGTAGGTCAGAAAAGCTCAGCCCTGCTCTCTCTGACGTAGTGGCAGAACAAGGTAACTGCAGCTCCTGCTGCAATTCAACAGAAGGCATTTTAAAAGTTTTACTGCGGGTCTGGACTCCCAGTGACGGCACCCCGACTTCCTCAGGGGGTCGCCGCTGGTCTCCCCCCCCCCCTCCGCATCTCGTTGTTTTTTCATCAATTCATGAAGATAACCAGTTTCTTCAGATTGAAGTGCTACCTGATGCATTTCCAACAATGGAGTCGTCTTCCTGCGTGCTCCCTCCATTGAAATCGAAAGGCTTTCCAAATCGGGGTCCACTTCTTGGGAACACGCACCTTCTTCTGGAGAAAGGGTAATTCCAGCGCCATCCTTCACTTGGTGAGCAATAGACATTTTTTTTTTCAGCCTCCACAGGCAATCTTTGGGGTTTAGACAATGAAGAGATTGAGAAGAGATTGAGCCTGGGGCTGTATCAAGTTGTCTAGGCCCCAAATCTTCAGCATTTCGAAAATGTAACTTCTTCTGCATTTGAGGTTTAATCTTTTTACCATTAGTGGCCATAGTGATTCCTTAATACTTTAAACTAAAATTTAAAGAGTTTAATCTTGAAAACAAAGGGTTAAAAAACAGGTATTTAAAAGTCTGGCCAGAGAGGTCGAGATTGCATGTCTAGACTCTATGCCATCTTGCCACATCCCCTGTAAGTTGCATTCTTAATATATTACATGACAATAAAGGGAACCTTGATAGGGAAGTGAACAGATGAATTCGGAGTATGGCCATTACAGAGACGGCTGTCTTGGGGGAAGGAATGTCTGCTGAACTTCCCGGGCTGTCATTATTTCAAAGAAGGCAGGGAGGGAGGTAAAAGAGAAAGGGGAGCGGCATTGCTGCACGGATACTAAAGGAGGAATAGTGGAGGGATGGTCCACTGAGTCTGTGTTCAGCCATTATCAATGGAGGCCCTATGCCTCCCACCCCGCCCCCCCCACCGCCACCCCTGCAGCACATTTAAGTAAAAGCCTTGTTCTCTTTTCACTTTTTATGTAGGAGAGTATTGAAGAAACCAAATCTTGTCTGGTTCACGAGAGGAGGGGGGAGGACATAATTAAAGAAAGGTTGAGAGTGGCTGGGTGTAGGTGCAAGTCAGGGACAGGGAGTGGTCGTAACCCTGCAGGATATATACTCGAGACCCCCCCTCCCCAATTGTAACAGAGACATCGAGGAGCAGATAGAGAGGCAGATTCTAGAAAGGTGCAAAAATAACAAGGTGGAAGTGACGAGTGATTTTTTTTAACTTTCCTCAAATCTTAGAACGAAGGAGTGGAATTTGTTAGGTGTGTTCTGGGAAGTTTCCTGATTCAATATATAGATAGGGCAACAAGAGGGAAGGCTATACTTGACCTAGTGTTGGGAAACCAAGCAGATCAGGTGTCAGATCTCTTAGTGGGCAAACATTTCAGAGAAAGTGATCACAACTTTCTACTTTGCATTGAAGGAGAGGAATAAACAATTTGGGAACACATTTAATTGGGATAGGAGAAAATATGATGCAATTAGGCAGGAGCTTGGGAACATGTGTACTTGGGAAGTGTACAGCAGAAATGTGGCAAATATTCAGAGAACATTTAGTCAAGAAGAAAGGCTGAGCAGAGATTTAGGAACTGATAGAACTCCTGAGAACTACAAGATTGCCAGGAAAGAGCTTGAGAGAGCTTGAAGGGGCCATGAGAAGGCCTTGGTGAGCAGGATTAAGGAAAACCCCAAGACCTTCTACCAGTATGTGGACAAGAGTGGAACGGTTGGCGTAGCGCCACGTGTTTACAGCGCTAGCAATCGGGACCTGCGATCAAACCCCATACTGTAAGGAGTTTGTACGTTCTCCCTGTGTCTGCATGGGTTTTCTCCGGGGGCTCCGATTTCCTCCCACCGTTCAGAAACGTGTTGGGGTGTATGTTAATGGGGTATAAATTGGGTGGTATTGACTCGTGGGCCAGAATGGCCTGTTACCGTGTTGTGTGAGGAGAGGACCCATCAGGGGTGATAAAGGAAATGTGCATGGAGTCGGAGGAGGTTGCAGGGATCCTTTGGTTATTCTCAAGAGGAAATGACCTTGGCCATTGTGAGGATGACTTGCAGTAAACTGAAACACTTTACCATGTTGACATTAAATAAATGTTGGCATAATTGAAAAGCATGGAGTTGGATATGTGCCAGCACCAGAAGAGACTTGCCCAAGGCAACTGTAGGAAGCGAGGTAGGAGGCTGCTGAGCCCACTGGCAATGATCTTCATGTCGTCACGGAGGACAGAAGAACTCTCGGAGAATTGGAGGGTTGTAAATGTTGTTCTCCAGTTCAAGAAATGGAGTAGAGATAACCCAGGAAATTATAGACCAGTGAGTCTGGCTTCAGTGTTGGAGGAGATCCTGCAACAGGATTTGCAAGCATATGGAGAAGCATAATCTGGTTAGCAATAGTCATTATGGCTTCTTCAGGGGAAGGTAGTGTCTCACGAGCCTGATTTAATTGTTTGAGGAAGTAATGTTGATACAGGAAGAGCGGTGGATGTAGTGTGTATGGATTGCAGTAAGGCATTTGATAAGGTTCCCTGTGCAAGGCCCATTCAGATAAATTTAGACATACATACAGGTCATTTCATCCCAAGAGTCCATGCTGCCCAATTTACATCCAATTGATCTACACCCTTGGTATGTTTTGAACGGTGGGAAGAAACCGGAGCCCATGCAGACACGGGGACAAGGTACAAATTCCTTACAGTGCTGGATTCGAACCCCAGTCCCGATTGCTGGTGCTGGAAAGGTGTTGTGCTAACCGCTGCACCAACTGTGTCAGCCTCCAGGGAGGCTTGGAATCTAAGGAGGGCTTGCTTTGTGGATACAGAATTGGCTCGATGGTTCATATTCTGCATGGAGGTCGGTGACCAGTGGTGTTGTGCAGGGATCTATTCTGGGACCCCTCCTGTTTGTGACCTGGATGAGCAAGTGGAAGGGTGGGTTAGTATGTTGGTGGATAACACGAAGGATGGGGGCATTGTCCAGCCATTCTCGACAGGGCTACAGCACATTTAAGGGGGAGGGGCCACAGACTGAAATTATAAATTAATTTTAATGGTTTTTATGTAGTCGGTAGAAGTACAGAAGAAACCAGTTAAATTTAACTGCTTCATAGGAAAGGGGCCTATAAAATTTAAACAATCCTAAGGGGTCCATAGCTAAAAAAGGTTGAGAATGGCTGTTGAAGTGGATGGTCGAGAGGGATGCCAGAGGTTACCACAGACACTGATATGATGCAGAGCTGGCAGATGGAGTGGTTCATTTTGGTTGGTCAAATTCAAAGGCAGAATACAATGTAATGGGACGACTCTGAGAAGTGTGGACGAACTGAGAGACCTTTGGATCTGTTGTTTAGAAGGTGTATTGTTGTGCTGGGCTTCATTAACCATAGGATCGAGGTCAAGACTTGTGAGTTAACGTTGAGATAAGGGCCTTCGGTCAACCCCATTTGGAGTATTGTGTTCAGTTCTGGTCACCTCACTGTAAGAAGGATGTGGTTGCGAAAGAGAGGGTGCAGAGGAGATTGACAAGGATACTGCCTGGATTGGAGAGCACACCTCATGAAGAGAGGTTGAGTGAACTCAATCTTTTCTCCTTGGAACGACGGAGGATGAGGGTACATGATGACGAGAGGCATTGATCGTGTGGATGGCCAGAGGTTTTTTCCCAGGGCTGAAATGGCTCATGAGGGGGCATAGTTTTAAGGTGCTTGGGAGTCAGTACAGGGGGATGTAAGAGGTAAGTTCTTCATACATAGAGTGGAGGGTACATGGAATGCACTGCCAGAAATGGTGGTGGAGGCTGGGACAATAGTCTATTAGATAAATGAGAAATTTCAGACAGTTGTTGGAGTAGGACAACAACACTTTGGGCCGAAGGGCCTGTACAGTAATCCATATTTCTATGTTCTAAGTCCATGTAGGCACGTGATTGGGTAGGAATGATGGCATGGTCCTGCTGACTCAGTTCAGAGAGTTGAGAATTGGGTGACAAGTTAAAGGACAGGACCTCCAAGGTTGTGATCTCAGAATTATGTACCAGTGCCTCATGCCTCTGAGGTTAGAAATATGAGGAAAGTACAGCTTAACACGTGGCTAAAGACATGGAGGGCTTCAGGTTTCTGGATCACTGGGTTCTCTCCCAGGGAAGGTGCAACCTGTTACTGACAGGACAGTTTGTATCTGAATTTGAGGACCAATATCCTTGTCGGAAGCTTTGCCAGTGCTGCCCTGGAGAGTGGGGGGGGGGGGGGGGGGGGGGTTGAGCAGGTTGAACTAGTTTGCAGAGGGATGGGAACCAAAGCTGATAGAGGGAGTAGAGAAGGAAAAAGATGCCTGTAGACAAAGACAGGAATCTAAAAGTTGTGCGTGATGGGAAAAGTGTTCTGAGTTGTGTCTTTTTCAATGCAAGGATTATCGTAGGAAAGATGGATGAGCTTAGAGCGTGGATGGGCTTGTGAAATTATGACATTGGGCCATTGCAAAGACTTGGTTGCAGGAGAGGCAAGATTGGCAGCTCTGGGATTCTGTTGTTTCAGACATGATAGAGGGGGAGAGATGGAGAGATCACATTGTAGGTGGAGGGAATGGGAGAGGATGACGTGTTGGATGGGGAGACTAGTGGGGGAGATAATAAGAGGAATCCTGTCCTTGTTGTGTCTGGGGGTAAATGGGGCCAGGACAGATGTACAGGTAATGGAAGATGAGTGGTTGAGAGCTGAGTTGATGGTGGCAGAGGAGAAGCCAGATGTTTTGATGAGGGAGGGCATCTCAAATGATCTTGTCCTGGGAGCAGGTATGATGAAGGTGGGGAATTGTGAGAAAGGAATAGAATCCTTACAGGGGACACGGTATGAGGAAGTGTAATAGCTGTGGGAGTGGGTGGGTTTATAGAAAATATCTGTGGAGAGTTGGTCTCCTGACACAGAGACAGAGATTGAGGAAAGGGAGGATGTTGCTAGAAATGGATCAAATGAATTAGGTCGGAGTGGAAATTGGCAGCAAAGTGGATAAAGTTGATGAGCTCATCATGGTGCATGAGGCAGCACCAAAATAGTCATCGATGTAGCGGAGGAAGAGTTGAGGGGCCTTGCCTGTGTTGGCTTGTAGCATGGAGTCTCCATGCCTACATGCCCACATGCCTACCCCTTTAATGGAGAAAGTGGGATGAGAATAAGCTCTGCCAGCTAGAGGAAGGTGGAGGTGGAGGGGGGCTGGTTAGGCATGTTATTGAGAAAGAAATGAAGGGCTCCAAGGCCTTCAGAATGAGGGATGGAGATGTATAGTAAAGATGAGGTGGTCGAGTTCAGGGAACTGGAAGTTGTTGAAGTGATGGAGGGCATGTGAAGTGTCATAATGTAGGTGGGAGAGAACTGGACCAGAGGGGGAAAAGTGGTGTTGAGGTAAGATGATACCAGTTCAGTAGGGCAGAAGCATCCAGGAACAATGTGTCGGCCGAGATATTTGGTTTGCGGATCTTGGGTAGGAGCTGGAACCAGTCAATGTTGGGGAACAAAAAAGGTTGAAGGCCATGGAAGGGAGATGGTTGGAAGTGATGAGCTCAGAGATGGTGCATGAGATGGTGGTTTGATGTTTTTTAGTGGGGTCCCATTCAAGGGGTCAGTAAGAGGAGGCATCTGAGGGCTGTTGTCTGGCCTTGGCAAGGTCAGTGCACCACACCACAACAGCACCACCCTTGTCTGTGGGTTTGATGGTGAGGTTGGGATTGCTGTGGAAGGTAGAGGGGTGAGATCAGAGAAAGTGAGGGTAGTGGTGAAGTTGAGATGGTTGATGTCTCAGTGGCAGTTGGGAATAAAAAGATCCAGGGTGGGCAGAAGGCCAGAACGAGGTGTCCAACAGTGTGGAGGGCAGTTTTCCTCCTACATCTTTGCCTCTTTTTTTATACCTTGTCTGATATCTTTGCCTCCCATGGACGTTGAGGGACCCGCTGTTTCTCCACCATTTTTTTGTTTTAACTACAATCACAGCGGCTGCAGCCTTTCTTGTTTCACTCTAAAACAGCACACGTTATTTGAGGGGAATGGCCACTGGGGTGCTCTGCACTGACTGCCTACTCCCTATCCCTCCTCTTGACTGTCACCAGCTACCTGCTACGTGCCTCTTCGGTGTGACTGCCTCCCTCGTCGTTCACTCCCTCAGCCTCCCGAGTGATCCGGCGTTCATCCAGCTCCAGGCTAACTCGGTCCGTGTGGAGCTGCAGCTGGATGCATCTCTTGCTGGTGTGGTCATCAGGGACACTGTCCCAGATTTCCCACTGCCTTGGCTGCCATTTCCACTGCTCAGACTGTACAATATCTCACCTCCTGAACTCACCTGCTCTTACCTGTTCCCTTTTCCTCATGGGCTGCTGTCACCTGCAGAGACATTCTACTCATCGAAGCCACTTGAGCCAAAGCCTCTAAGGCCCACTCTTACTTTGGCCACTACCACAGTAGTTACTCCCCTTGAGCTCTCTTTATTGGCTACAGTGAAATAGTCAATCTCACACTATGCGCCTACCTCTACCGGGGCTTTTAAATGCTCCCATGTTTCAAGTCTCGCCACTGCAAAAAATATGAACTCCATCCTAAATCTGCACCCCCAAATCTTGAGTCTACATCCCTTATTTCTAGTCTCACCTCCCAGTGTAGGCAACTTTCCTGCCTCTATCTTTATTCCTCTCAGAATTTTATGTTTTGATAAGATTCCCTCTCATTCTATCAATTTCAATGAATTCCAGACAACTCAATCTCTCCTCGTACACTAACCTCCTCATCTCCCGAATCTCCTAGTGAACCTTCTCTGCTCCCCCTCCATGGCCAGTAGATCTTTTCTCAACTTAGGAGACCAGAACTGCATGCAGTACTCCAGGTGTGGCCTCACCAGTGCCCTGTACAGTTGCAGTAGGATCTCCCTGCTCTTAAATTCAATCCTTCCAGCAATGAAGGTTGACATTCTATTTGCCTTCTTGATCATCTGCAAGCCAACACTTTGTGATTCATGTGAAAGCACTCCCAGGTCCCCCTGCTCAACAGCATGTTGCAACTTTTTCATCATTTCAATAACAACCTGATCTACTCCTTTTCCTTCCAAAGTGGATGACCTTACATTTACCAACACTACTCCACCTGTCAGACCCGTGCCCTTTCACTCAATCTATCTATATCCCTCTGCAGACTCTCTACATCTTCTTCACAATTTGCAGACAATCAAGAGGAAAATGAAATGTTGGCCTTTAGTCTACGTTATCAGTCATTAAGGCTGACATAAAAGAATCTGCGAGGGGGTGAACCATTGGAAAATCTCCAGCCCCGGCTATGTCCTGAAAACCTGTGCAAACAAACTGGCTTGAGCCGGGATGTCTTGGTTCCTGGGAGTCCACCTATTGGAGGACCTCCCCTGGACCCAGCACATTCAGGCAGCTTTGAGGTAAGTATATTACGACCTTTGAGAGGAGCTTGAGGAGGTTTGGCATGTCATCGTATACTCTATCAAACTTGGAACAGGTGAACTGTGGAAAATGGAGGGACTGGTTGCCTAGTTTGGTCATTTGCCCTGGAATGCAGATAGCTGCAGAAAGTACATGTCCATCACAGGCTGCCACCCCCATCCATAGGAGTGGAATTAGCCCATTTGACCCATGAGTCCACACCACCGTTACATCCTTTTCAACGCCTTCTCTACACTTGATTCCTTTCCTGATCAAGAACCTATTGATTACAGTAATACTAAAGCAAGGGAAAGATCCACTCGCACCAGCGTCATATAGACCAATATCTTTACTTAACACAGATTATAAGATAATAGCTAAACTATTAGCAAACAGATTAGCAGAGTATGTACCGAAAATGGTAAATCTAGACCAAACTGGATTTATTAAAAAAAGACGCACAACAGACAATATTTGTAAATTTATTAACTTAATTCATGCAGTAGAAGGGAGTAAAGCGCCTACAGTAGCAGTTGCTTTAGACGCAGAGAAGGCCTTTGACAGAGTAGAATGGAATTATTTATTCAAAGTATTGCAAAAATTCAGTTTACCAGAGAAGTATATTAATTGGATTAAAGCATTATATAAGGGGCCATTGGCGAAAGTGACAGTAAATGGATATATATCAAAGCAATTTAACTTAAGCAGGTCAACACGGCAGGGATGCCCACTATCACCTTTATTGTTCGCGTTAGCTATAGAACCACTAGCAGAATTGATAAGAACAGAAAATAATATAAAAGGGATAAAAATAAAAGACAAGGAATATAAAATCAGTTTATTTGCGGATGATGTTATAGTATACTTAACAGAACCAGAACTATCAATAAAAGAATTATATAAGAAATTGAAGGAATATGGAGAAGTGTCGGGTTACAAGATTAACGTAAATAAAAATGAAGCAATGCCTATGAATAATGCGGATTTCTCAAAATTTAAGAAGGAATCACCATTCAGATGGCAAGTGCAAGCAATAAGATACCTAGGTATACAAATAAATAAAAACCTCAGCCAACTATATAAACTCAATTATTATCCAGTAATGAAAAAATTACAGGACGATTTAGAGCATTGGAAAGATTTACCACTAACACTAATAGGTAGGATAAACTGTATTAAAATGAACATTTTTTCCAAGGATATTATACCTATTTCAGGCATTGCCAATACACCTGACAGAGAAATTCTTCAAGGAGTTAAAGAAAATAATAAGGAAATTTTTATGGAAAGGGGGGAAACCGAGGATAGCACTAGATAAATTAACAGAATGGTATAAACAAGGAGGCTTACAACTGCCAAACTTTAAAAATTATTATAGAGCCACACAATTAAGATACCTATCAGATTTTTATCAAACAAGGGAAAAGCCAGATTGGACTAGATTAGAATTAGATAAAATAGGGGAAAAGATACCTGAACACATATTATATAAATGGGATGAAAAATTGGTACAATATAGAAGTTCTCCAGTATTACATCATCTACTCAATATTTGGAAGAAGATTCATGTAGAAAGAAATAAAACAAATTATCAATTACCAAAACTAATATTGACGCAAAACAAGTTACTCCCTTTTACAATAGATAACCTTTCCTTTAGAGAATGGGAGAAAAAAGGGATCAAAAGAATAGAAAATTGTTTTTCAGGAAATAGATTATTATCCTTTGAACAAATGAAAGATAAATACAATATAACTCAAGATACAGTGCTGGCATATTACCAATTGAGATCCTACTTGAAGGACAAATTAGGAAGCAGTCTGAGTTTACCAGAGGGAAGTAACTTTGAATATGTGATTACAGATACAATGATAATCAAAAGATTTATAACAAATATGTATATTAAACTGCAAGAAAAGGAGAATGAGGAAACAAATGGTAAAACTAAACAAAAATGGGAACAAGATTTAAATATAAAGATAAGAAAGGAAACATGGGAGAAGTTATGTTCTGGAACGATGAGAAATACAATAAATACGAGGTTACATATGATACAATATAACTGGATACACAGGCTATACATTACACCTCAAAAGTTAAATAAATGGGACCCAACAGTATCTGATAGATGTTTTCGATGTAAAAAAGAAATGGGAACAATTCATGCAATCTGGACATGTGAGAAAGTAGAAAAATTTTGGGAAGATCTAAACCAAATATTAAATAAAATTACAGAAAACAATATACCAAAGAATCCAGAGATCTTCCTCCTAAGTAACATAAAAAACAAAGAATTTGGAATTGATTTGGATGGTGCACAAAAAAGATTTGTTAAGATAGCTTTAGCCGTAGCAAAAAAATGTATTATGTCAACCTGGAAATCGGAAGATTATTTGAAAATACAACAATGGTATATAGAAATGAATAAATGTATTCCATTAGAAAAAATAACATATAGTTTAAGAAATAATATTGAAATATTTGAACAAATATGGGAGCCTTACATGAAACACAATAGCGAAAACCTACCGGGGACATTCACTACCTAAATTAACGAAAGGAGAAGGAAATGAAAAGAATTGACTCAGTGGAATTTCTTGTCTATTTTTATTGAATGACAACATTGTTTGACTGGTTTAATGTATCCTAGATTTTGTACTTTAAATGGACGGGAGGGGGGAGGTAGGGAGGGTGGGATGGGAGGAGGGGGGGGGGGAGAAAATGGCACTGTATATATTTGAAAAGGAAAAAGTATGTATCATGGTTAATGTGGTTTATGGTGTGAAAAATAAAAAATTAAATAAAAAAAACCTATTGACCTCTCTTTTAAATATCCCCAATGACTTGGCTCTACAGCCATCCACGGCAATTAATTCCACAGATAAGTGAATGCCTCTAAAAGGCAACAAACATTACAAAGAACCGCCATCACCCTGGTCACAACCTCTTCTTACTGCTCTCTTCAAGCAGAAAATACAGAAGTCTGAAGACCAACACCTCCAGGATCAAGAACAGTTTTTCCAAATGAATATTAGGATCTTGAAATTTCATGCATCAGCTGAACTATAACGTTACTCCTGGACAACCAAAGATTTGTTTGCATTACTGACACAACACATTTATTGCATTGCCGACCATATGTGAATCTTTATTATTTATTTTATTGCAGGGCTGTTTCCTTGACTCAGTGTTTAGAACTAGAAATTAGAGTAGCCAAGGTTCTGGGACCTGGGGTCAGAGTTATCAGGGGTCCAGGACTAGGGGTCAGGGATCAGAGTTATCAGGGGTCTGGGACCAGGGATCAGAGTTACCAGGGATCAGAGTTACCAGGGATCAGAGTTACCAGGGATCAGAGTTACCAGGGATCAGAGTTACCAGGGATCAGAGATACCAGGGATCAGAGATACCAGGGTTCAGAGATACCAGGGTTCAGAGATACCAGGGGTTCAAGATCAGGGTTATCAGGGGTCCAGGGTCAAAATTACCAGGGGTTAAGGACCTTGGATCAGGGATCCAGGACCAGAGTTATCAAGGGTCTGGGATCAGAGTTACCAGGAGTCCGTGACCAGGGAGCAGAGTTACCAGGGGTCCAGGACCAGGGAACAGAGTTACCAGGGGCCCAGGACCAGGGAGCAGAGTTACCAGGGGTCCAGGACCAGGAATCGGTGGCCAGGAGTCCACCATTCAAGGATGAGAGAAGGACAAACTTCATCACAAAGGAACCTTGGAAGTTTTGACTCAAGAAGTGCATGAACATGGAGTGCATTTACCACATAGATCAGTCTGCTCTTCAGTATTAAGGGAATTTATAATTATGAAGTGTGTGCAGGTTACAGGTAGTTCAGTGGGTAACCAGGTAGTGATTAACTCCAGTGAGGAACCTCGTAGTGATCCATGCCAGCGAGTGACTGGACTCCAAACAGAAATTGGGCAGTGATCCACTCCATTGTAGAAATTGGGCAATAATCTACTCTAGGGCAGAACCAGACAGTGATCCATACCTGAGGGAAACTGGACAGTAGTTCACTCCATTGAGGAGCCAGGCAATAATGCATTCCACCACTCCAGTGTGGAATTAGGCGGTGATCAACTCTAGTGAGGAACCCACCAGCGATCTAGATTTCAAGGTGGAAGAATGGGGAGCCAGGCAACAATTCACTCCAGAAACAGACGAGACGTATTTGTGGGATTGATATTTAATCTTCTCTGATATGAAGAATTGGGTGCTCTGTGATGAAGATCAGACAACAGAGCAATGACATAATAGGGGCAGTTAGTCTGTGATTTTGTAGCAGTGGGGAATGGGACCAAGTTTGGTAACGAGGAACATGGAATCAGACGGCGAGTTCATCTTCAGCCATGGTCATCAGGCGGAAAGGTAGATTTCCAGGAGATTGCCAGCAGAATGCATCCTGTAGAAGACTCCCAAAGGGAGTCCAAAGTTCACAATAGCAAACCAGACAGAAAACCCGTAGAATTGTTTCTCCAGTCCGTTCTCAAACTGGGGCTGAGCTCCAAATGCAGGCATAATCCACAGCTGGAGATAAACAGAAACCACGACTCAGTGTGCTGGGTGACCTGAAGGCCAATCAAGATGTCGGGCATGAGGACAGGACATCCAGGTATGACAGGGGCAGTAAGACAGCAGGGTGAGATAACACAATGAGGGCAGGTGTGGTTGTACCTCCCTTACCCAGCTTGTGAAATGATGTTGGCTTTGCTCTGTTCTAACTGCTCTCCCTACTCCCTATTGTGTTTTACTTGCTATGTTTAGGTAGGTGGACTAGCTGGATTGCTTGCAAAATGTACTTTCTCACTGTCCCTCAGTGCATGTGACCATGTACTGAAATGACTGCACCCTGAGGTAATTGTGATGGTTACATGTTGTTTAAGAACTATGGAACGTGGCTCATGAAGAGGCCTTTACTCTGTATCCAAGCCACATTGTGGCTGCCTCTGGAAAATTTGAGGAAGATCTACTGTGTAATTCTACCAGACTGTGATAGTAGAAAGATGGAACACAGGTTAAGTAGGGCAGCCATTCTCAAATAGAGCCACAACACATTTAAGGTGGGAGGGGGCACGGACTGAAATCATAAAATATTTGTTACGTTTTTATGTAGTTGGTAGAAGTCCAGAAGAAACCAGCTAGACTTAACTGCTTCACAGGGAAGGGTGGGGCCACAAACTGAGCAGAGTCCTACGGGGGTCATAGCTGAAAACCGATTGAGAATGGCTGAACTAGAGTACAGAATTTCATATTCAGATAAAATGTGATGAGAGAGGTTCAATTACATTAATACAATGCTTTTGACAAGATTCCAGAAGGTTAAGATACAAGGAAACTGAGACGTCAGCAAAATGGATTCAACATTGTGGTTATGGAGATGGAGGGGTGGCAGAGGGTACAGGTGGGTGGGTGTTTGCGCCTGGAGGTCTGTAAACAGTGGTTTCCTCGGGGTATGGTGCTGGGACCCTTGATGTCTGTTAGTGACATAGGTGAGGGTGTAGGTGGTCTGATTAGTAAGTCTGATAATGACGTGGAACTTGATGGTGTCGTTCAGAATGAATAAGACCAGCGTGAGCCAGAGAGTTGGATGGACCAGTGGCAGATGCAAGTTAAACCAGACAAGTTTGAGGTGAAACACTTTGGGGAAGTCAAATTCTGTACAGCATAGAGTAAATGGCAAGGAGTTTGGGAATCCTGATGCGCAGAGACCTTGAGGTGTCAGTCCATTAGTCCCGAGAAGTGGATAGGGTAGTGACGAAACATCTGCCATGGTTCGTAGGGTAAGTGGGTGTTTCAGCTTTTAAAATACTGGTTGGTCCTCACATGGAATACTTTGTATAGCTCTGGTCACCAAACTACAGGAGAGACGTGGAAGCAATAGGGCGTAGAAGAGATTTAGCAGGAGGATGTCTGGAATAGAGGGCTGTAGTTATATAGGATTTAGATAGGCTGGGCTTAGTCTTACAGGAACCCAGGAGGCTTATAAAGTTGAGGGCAGAGATGGGATCGAGTCTTTTTGCCAGGGCAATGAAGTCAGGAACTAGAGGGCATGGGTTTAAGGTGAGAGGGAAGAAATTTTAGAGAGCTAAGGGATACGCTTTTCATACAGAAGTGTGTGTGTGTGTGTGTGTGTGTGTGTGTGTGTGTGTGTGTGTGTGTGTGTGTGTGTGTGTGTGTGTGTGTGTGTGTGTGTGTGTGTGTGTGTGTGTGTAAAACAGAGGAGGAAGTGGCAGATACAAGTACCACATTAAAGAGGAATGAAACTGAGGAATAAGGAATGGGATTAGTGTACATGGTCACTGTGGAGGAAAGGACCACCTTCTTAGCTGTAAATTTCTGTGAGCACAACGTAGTTCTATTAGTTGGAGTTTTATAAATCAAACACTGAGCAGAGTAATGGTGAGGTATTATCAAAGTTGATGGTTGGAGCAGAACAATCATCGGTGGGGAACATTGATCACGTCGATTGGCTGAAAATAGTCATGGATTAAGGTAAGGAGAAGGACCATTTCAGTGGCATGAGGTGACATGAAGTCACAGCATAAAGGACAGGACTAAAACTGACAAGCTCGGAACTGTATGAAAGAACTAGCAGATACAATTCTAAAAGCACCCAAGGACAGACATCTGGCGCAGTGTTCACGTTCAGTTATAGAAAGTGGGGAGGAGAGGGATCCTGAGGTGTATGAAGCCTGACAACATGAATGGCAGGTCAGGCAACAGCAGTGAAATAAAAAGCACAGTTCACAGTTCCAATCACCCTCTCCTCAGAAGCTGCACCATCTACTCTTTTCTCTCAGTGGACATTTTCATTGACCTTTATAAAACATTGCTTTGACCAAACATGGAAGATTGGACACAGTTCTGGGCGCCACACCTTGAAGAGGCTTCCAGAGGATTGGAGGGAGTTGTCTGAAAGGTGCGGTTGTTCTCCTGGGAAGGGTGGGGGTGGGATGTATTGAGGAAATGAAAATCATGAGAAAGCCAAGACTTGGATTGAGTGAAGCTGCTCCCATCACCAGGGAAGCGGAGGTGAAGTGGGGGTTGGGGGGGGGTGGCAAGAGCCTCGATATTTAGCACCTTGTCAGAACACTACCAGGGAGAGTAGAGGCAGTTAATTGGTATTCTCAACGTGGAGCTGTGTAAGGAGTAAGGAGGCATTGCGTGGGGATGTAGTGGGTGCTGTAGGATCGTGAACACAGTGAGAAGTCCAGGGTGTTGTTTCCTTCCACTGATGAGGACTAAATGTTTGAAGCAGATGGCATGTGTTTTGGAGAAAGGGCATTGGCACTGGATCTGGTATGAAGTGGGGAGGGCTGCGGCCATTCTACTTCTATCAAAATAGATTAATTATTTAGAAAAATTAAACGTGATTTACACCACAGTCGAAGTCAAATCTGACCATTGAAATCTATGTCGACCAATTACACCCAATCTACTGACCGACCCTGTACAGTTTGGAGGGTGGGAGGAAAACCCACGTAGGTCACTGAGAGAACGTACAAACTCTATACTCAGTAGTGTGAAGCATTGGCTGGGCTAGTCTATACAGAAGATTGGACTGTTTCCAAGTTGGCACATGGACAGATGTGGGGAGAATTGGCATTTTAACCCTTCAGTATTTCAATACAGAATCTATCACAGTGGTACTCAAACTTTTTCTTTCCACTCACATCCCACTTTAAGTAATCTCCATGCTCTGTAATTAATAAGGGATTGCTTAAGGTAGGATGTGTGTGGAAAGAAAAAGGTTGAAAACACTGTTTTAAATCGTCCCTCATTGACTCGTTATGTGCTCGGTTTCTGAACTCCAAAGGAAATGGGCCAATGACAATTTTTCTCAAGCAAAATAGTTCAGTAACAATTGGGTCTGGAGCAGTGGTTCTCAACCTTCCCTTCCCACTCACATACAATCCCTTGCTTATCACAGAGCACCGATGGTGTAGGGATTACTTAAAGTGGGAAATGTGTGGAAAGTCGACAGCTTGGCAGAGATCTGGTAAATATGTCTGCAATTCTCCTTGACACAATGCACCGCGTTTTTAAATTGGAGAGATCTCCGTTAGGTCACCGTTCCGGTGAATTGATGAGACCACTCCCGGCTGCGTGCCTGGTTTCACTCCCCTCGCCCGTGGAGAGAACATTGTCCGGCCAGTCCACGGATCGCGGGGTCGCCACCAGGGGCGGGACTTTGCCTTGTCCTCTCCGGAGTTCGGAGAGGTTTGCTGGGTGCTGCGGGGCGAGGTCTCCCCTGGGCTGAGATCTCTGGAACTACGGATCACCCCCTCACCGGCTGAGACGGGGGAGGGGGGAGGGGGAGGGGGGATCACCCTCTCACAGGCTGAGACGGGGGGTGGGTGGGGGGGGATCACCTACTCACAGGCTGAGACGGAGGGTGGGTGTGGGGGGGATCACCCTCTCACAGGCTGAGACGGGGAGGGGGGAGGGGGAGGGGGGATCACCCTCTCACAGGCTGAGACGGGGGGTGGGTGGGGGGGGGATCACCTACTCACAGGCTGAGACGGAGGGTGGGTGTGGGGGGGGTCACCCTCTCACAGGCTGAGACGGGGGGAATCAGCTTCTCACAGGCTGAGACGGGGGGAATCAGCTTCTCACAGGCTGAGACGGGGGGAATCACCCTCTCACAGGCTGAGACGGGGTGGGGGTGGGGGGTCACCCTTTCACCAGCTGAGACGGGGAGGGGGAGATCACCCTCTCACCGGCTGAGTCGGGGGAAGAAATGACTTGGTGGACGTTGATCACACCCATCTCTCAGGGAGTTTCAAGACCCGGGTGGGAGATTGAGGGGGGCGCGGACTGAGGCGCGCGTAATAGCAGGTGGACCGCGAGGTAGGACCGAGTAGCTGCTCTCGTTCAGCGCTGGTGGCAGCCACAGGGGTGGCTCTGACCTCTGGTAGGATTTAATCCCGCCCCCGCCCCCACCAAGTCCCTCCACCCATCTCCGGCCTGATTCACTCAGCCACCCACCCACCCCGGGGAAGGCTGGTTAAGGGTGGGATGGGGCAGCTACTCACCACGAGGTTGGACAGGATCAAGAACACGGAGACCTCTTTCATGAGCCTCCGCTTCCAGTTGAGCTGGTGGCGGCGAGAGAGGCGTCTCGTCGGCTCAGCGCTGGGGTCGTCTGCGGGCCGCGGGCCGGGCGCCGCCGCCGAGGGCAGCGGGTCCTTCTCCTGGAGCCCAATGGCCTCCTTCTCCGCGGCCCCCGCGGAGGGGGCGCCCAGCTCCTGGGCAGCGCCCGGCCTGCTCAAGCCCTCGATGATGAAGAGGTTCTGCAGCGCGTGTTCGGCGATGAGGAGCAGCGAGGAGGCGAGGTTGAGACGATCCACCGAGTGCTCCGGGCGGCTGGACGCCAGGGCCACGATGGAGAAGTAGGAGATGCCGAGCTGGCCGAGCGCCGCCATCTGCAGCAGTACCACGTCCAGGCTGCGGCTGGGGTTCTCCCGGCGGTCCAAGCCCCTCTCCTCCCATCGGTGCACGGCCAGACCCACCGAGGAGCAGAGGCACATGGCGGAGAGCAGGGCGACGTGGAAGGCGTAGAACTGGACGAAGGCGGCCGTCTGCACGGGCCGGGCGGACACCTGTAGCTGGTACAGGGCGAAGACCAGCAAGCCGACCACCAAGGCCAGGCAGCCCAGCAGCGGGCCCCACACCAGACCGTGGCCTCGGTACCGCCAGCTGGCCGGAGCCGGGTGGTGCGGGGCTGCTCTGCGGCCGGTGTTGGCCCACATGATGTAGAGCAGGGTGGAGGAGATGAGGCAGTACTCGATGTTGAAGGGGAACATGATCACAACGCCCTTCCGAAAGATGGAGCACAGTTCAGTGGGGCAGGCGAAGTCCGAGAGGTTCGCGTGTCCTGTGGAGGGAGACAAGGGGCAGCTGGAACATCCCTGACCCGTGGCGGCTGTAGTCATCACACAACATGTATAACACTGACAAGGACCCGTCCCGGACAGGATCCCACCTGAACACTCCCCCTTCCCCCATATATATACTGAACCCCCTGTACACTGACCCATCCCGTACAGGATCCCTACTGAATACGGACCCATCCCGTACACTGGCCCATTCTGTACAGGATCCCAACTGAATACGGACACGTCCTGTATACTGTCCCGTACACCCACCCGTCCCGTACACCGACCTGTCCCTTATTATGGACTGTCATTCTTCCTCTCACCCACCTCATCTGCCAGGTCCCTGATGAATCTGATCACCTGATCCATTCTCTCTCCATGGATGCTGCCCGGCCAGTCGAGTTGTCCCCTTACCCCCCCACCCCCCCATCCCACATTCTGTGTGTGGAAACCCCAACATCCTGTCCATTGCAGAGAATTCTCCCATCCCACCAGGGAGCCTGGACTCTCGACACAAGCTCTCAGTCGCAATTTTGGCTGAGGATTAATCTTCGATGAAATTCCTCATAACATTTCCGCAGGCGGGTACCCTCCAACCGCGCATGGGGGTTGGTGGACACATTGGGCAGCATGGGTTTCATGGCCCGGAAGGACATCCCATTCGGCTGAGGGCCGGCCACTGGGCAGCAGGAGGCGACGGGTTGGGGAGGGACCTGCGGTTGACACGAAGCTGTGTCTGGAGTGAGGGGCACCTGGAGATTTCTTGCGTTTCTTCTAATTGAAAGGAGAGGTACACTTCATGGGATCTGGCTTGAGCTGTGCAGCAATCGGCTGTGCAGGGACCCCCACTGCTGGTGTGATTGGACCCCCTCCCCCACCCACTGGTGGGGGATCGAACCTCGACCGGAGGGGGAGAGGGTGGGATTGGAGTCCGACTGGTGGGGAAGAGGGTGGGATCGGAGTCTGACCAGTGGAGGAGAGGGTGGGATCGGACCCCAACCCGTGGGGTAGAGGGAGGGATCGGACTCCGACTGGTATGAGATCAGACCCTCACTGGTGGAGGAGAGATTGCGATCAGACCCCCACTGCTGGGGGAGAGGGTGGGATTGAACCCCCACTCCTGCGGGAGAGGGTGACATCGGACCCCCGCTGCTGGGGGAGAGGGTGGGATCGGACTCCGACTGGTTTGAGATCAGACCCTCACTATTGGAGGAGAGATTGAGATCAGACCCCCACTGCTGGGGGAGAGGGTGGGATTGAGCCCCCACTCCTGCGGGAAAGGGTGACATCGGACCCCCGCTGCTGGGGGAGAGGGTGGGATCGGACCTCACTGCTGGGGAAGATGGGTTTGAACCCTTATTCCTGGGAGAGCAGTTACTGTGAGCTGTTATTTATGATGAAGGAATCAAGATGGAATTGGACCAGAGCAAGTTCCAGGGCAGGGGAGGAGGGGGCATGATGGGAGTGACTGATGGGCTGATTGGCCTGTGTGAGGTGGTAAATGTTGGGGATGGACAGGGGTCATGTAACCGAGCAGGTAACCAGTTCCTGAGCTACTGGCCTGCCTCCCCAGCGGGGTGACTCTGAACCTGCTGTGGTCTGCAACCTCAATTTCCAATGCCTCAAGGATGTGGCCAGCCTGGCACTCGGTCGTGAGTTCCACAGGGATGGCCCTTCCAGTTTGTGTCAATGAGAGACCCTGAATCTGACATAGGACCGAGCGCATTCCCAGTCTTTTTTTCTGGTTGTATTTGTTGCATCACTAGAGTTTTATTTATTGAAGCTTTCCCAAAGTGTGAGGGCTCTTTATAAAAATAGATAAATGTTTTCAGAGATTGTTTGTGGTAATGGGAACTTTTGTGTCTCTTATTGAATGAATGTTTCCCCAGTAAAGGCCATTGGGATCTATGCTGCACACCTTTCATGAGCTTCAGACTAAGTAAAGGTCTCTCTTGCTTTTCTGCAATGAACCCCATACTCTAGAATAAGGGGGGGGGGAGGGTATTGGGGGAGTGTGATGCTTGTACCTCCGAGGTCAGACGTGCTCCCATTGTATGTTGCCTCTTTTTCAGCTTCTAGTTCTGAGTGAATGGAGTCGTCGGTGACTCTGGTCATCCACATCACCAGGTTTGTGGCCAAGGTCACCATCAGTCCACACCTGCAGGTGGGCAGGGAGAGAACAAAGGGACCAATCACATTGCAAGGGTCAGCCAACCTTGTGTTGGATGAAGGTTGGGAACATCTGCAGGGTTGTCCACAAGTCCCCATTATTGGAGCGGAATCTCACTAGATATGACGCAAGAGAGGGAAAGTTTCATATTCTTGGGACATTAGAACTGGTTCTGGGGGAGGTGTGACCGGTACCAACAGAATAGTCTACATTTCACAGTGGCACGGTTAGTGCAACCCTGTTACAGCGATGGGGACTGGTGTTCGAATCCCGTGCTGTGAGGAGTTGGAACGTTCTCCCTGTGTCTGAGTGGGCTTTCCCCGGGAGCTCCGGTTTCCTCCCACTGTTTGAAACGTACTGTGAGTGAAGGCTAATGGGGTGTAAATTGGGCGACATGGACTCATGGGCCGAAATAGCCTGTTACTGTGCTGTAGGTCTAAATTTAAAAATTAAAAAACAATTAAAAGTCAAATGCAATTGACACAAAAAGATGCAAGGGCTTTTTATCTGAATGCCCAGAGTATTTGACTTGTGGCCCAAGTCAGTACACAGGGGTTTGATTTAGTGGCCATTACAGAAATGGTTGCAGGATGGAGAGCATTGGGAATTAAATATACAAGTGTATTAGGGTAATATAGACAGACAGGCAAGAAGTGAAGGAGGTGGGGTAGCGCTCTTAATTACAGGTGAAATCAGAGCGAGGTGAGAGGCAATATAGATCTCAGGAGCAAAATTTTGAATCAATCTGAGTAAAGGAAAACGAATCACTAGTGGGAGTTGTCCACAGACACCAAAAATAACCCTGCAGCGGTACAGGCAATCCAAGAAATGTCTGGTGTATGCTACAATTAGTAGATCATGTATATCTGATGGAAAGCCAATTGTCATGGGGGACTTGGACTTCCACATCGACTGGGTGAATCAAGTTGATTGAGGCCATCTTGAACTTCCTGATGACTTTCTTAAACAGCATGTTACTGAACCTACAAGGGAACATGGTACCTTAGATAAGGTCCCGTGCGATGAGACGGGTAAAATCTTGCAGTTGGAGATCCTCTCGGAAAAAATATGAATTTCTTGTACAAGTGGAGGGTGCAACAGTCTATCTAAAACCAGAGTGCTATGTCTAAACAAGGGATACTACAGTAGGATGAGGGAGGAGTTGGCCAGGGAAGACTGGGAACACAAGTTCTATGGTGGGACAGTTGAACAGTGAAAAATTCAGAAGAGATATTTCAGTGTTCAACAAAGTAAATTCCAGTTATGAGCAAAGACAGTAAGGGTGTAGAGAGCCAGCCTTGGATAACTGAAGAAATAAAGGAAGACATCAAATTAAAACTAATGGGAAACTGGAAGAGTTGGAAAAACTTTTTAAAAAGTGCAATTATGAAGGGAAACTGGGACAAAATATAAAAACAGATAGCAAAAGTTTTTTTTATAATTATGTAAAGTGGAAAAGGGTGGCTAAAGACAATGTAGGCCCCTTAGAGGATGAGAAGGGGGAATTAAAACTGGGTGATGTGGAAATGGCTGAGGCCTTGAATGGGGGAGGACACAGCCAACATGCCAAAGAGATGTTACGGATGTGATGGGAGGTGAGGAGCTCTGTCATTGCTATCACGTATGAGATGCTGAGTAAATGAGTGCGTCTAAAGTTCCTGGTCTAGATTAAATGCAACTTGGGGTACGGAATAGAGGTGTGGTGATCAGTTCCCAAACCTTTCTGGGTCTGGACAGGTCCCAGTGGATCAGAAGCAAATGTAACTCCACTATCTAGAGGATATCCGAAAAAGGCAGGTAACTACAGGCCAGTGTGGATAGCGTCCGTAGTCAGGGAACTTTCACTGAGGAAGAAATCGGGTGCCATGTTTAGTGTTGTGGTTAGTGCGATGCTATCCCAGCACCAGTGACCCAGGTTTGAAACCTCCCCACTCTGTCTGCAAAGAGTTGTACCATGTCTGTATGGGTTTCTTCTGGGTCCTCCAGTTTCCCCCACATTCCAAAGACGTATAGGGTTAGTAGGTTAATTGGTCACATGGATCTATTTGGGTGGCAGGGACGTGGTCTGCAAAGGCCTGTTAACGGGCGGTATCTCTAAATTTTAAAAAAAGCAAGACATTTAGATAGAAATTATCCCATCAGGCAGATGCTGCATAGATTCAGGAAGGCCAGGTACTACTTAATACATTTACTGGAGTTCTTTGAAGATGTAATGAGTGCAGTTATAGAGAGGAACAGGTAGACATGTACTTGGATTTCCAGGTGGTCGTCAAGAAGGTTCACAAAAACATTGCCCCAACTCCATGCGTTCTTGCCTTATGGATAATGTAATAACATGGATAGAGGATTGATAAACCGTCAGAAGGCAGAGAGTTGAGATAAATGTCACATTGATTGGTGCTAGGCCTGCTAATCTTTACAATGTACATTCATGGTTTAGAAGAGGAAGCCAAGTGTAGTGATTCTAAATTTGCTGATGGCAGTAAATTGAGTGGAAAATCTAATTGTGCAGTGGGTGTGGAGAGTTTGCAGGGAGATGTGGATTGGTTCAGTGAATGGGCATGGGTCTGGCAGACGGAGAACAATGTTGGTAAATGTGAGGTTATCCACTTTGGAAGGAAAGACTAGTAGACCAGGTTATTATTTAAATGGATTGAAGCATGCAGAAGGACCTGGGAGTGCTTGTGCATGAATCGCAAAAGGTTGGTTTGCAGGTGCAGCAGGTTAGCAAGGAGGCAAATGGAACATTAGCCTTCATTATTAAAGGGGTTGAATTTAAGAGTGGGGAAATTCTGCTGCAACTGTACATGGTACTGGTGAGACCACATCTGGAGTACTGTGTGCAGTTCTGGTCTCCTAAGTTGAAAAAAGGATGTACTGACTTTGGAGGTGGTGCAGAGAAAGTTCACCAGGTTGGTTCCAGAGATGAAGGGGGTAGGCCTATGAGGAGAGACTGAATCACTATAGTTACTGGAATGAAAGGAGATCGTATGGAAAAAAATAATGAAAGAGATAGGTTTTTTTTTTGAAGACTAGAACCAGAGGACCAAGCCTCAAGCTTCAAGGCAAAAGATTGAGTCTGGAAATGAGGAGGAACTGCTTTTCCTAGAGATTGGTGAATCTCTGGAATTCTCTGCTCAAGGAAGTAGTGGAAGTTGCCTCATCAAGTATATTTTTGTGCAGGTAAGTGGAGCTGAGTAAAAAGGAGTAAATGCTGGAGGAACTCAGTCAGTCTCAGACAGTCCATAGGAGGTAAAGGCCTGAGCCCTTCTTCAAGTATAAGCAAAAAGCAGGCAGGTGTCTGAATTAAAGACTTGGGAGTGAAAGGGGAAAGAATGGGATGGGAGGGGTCCAGACCAACAGACAAAAGGTATTAATTGGATATGATAAGAGGAAAGGGGAGAATTGATTATGACTGTGAAAGGAGACTGAGGGAAAAGGGAAGAGAGTGAGAACTAGAGGGAAGGAGATGGGGAGGGAGTTAACGGAAACCGGAGAAGTTGATGTTAATGCCATCCAATTGGAGGGTGCCTAGATAGAAGATGAGGTGTTCCTCCAATTTGTGGTTGGTCTCAGTTTAGCAGTGCATGAGACAATGGACAGACATGTCAGCAAGGGAATGAGATGGGGAATTTAAATGGGTGGCCACTGGGAGGTCCACACTATTGCGGTGAACAGAGCCAGGCTGCTCAATGAAGGGATCTTCCACTCTGCGCCCAGTTTCCCTGTTGTAGACGAGATCATAACGGGAGCATCGAATGCAGCAGATGATCCTCGAAGATTCACATGTAAAGTATCGCTTCACTTGGAAGGATTGTTTGGGGCCCTGAATGGTGGTGAGGGAGGAGGTGTGGGCATGTGAGGCACTTACTGTGGTGGCAGGGTATGTACCAAGGGGTCGATTGGTGGAGAGAGGATTGGACGAGGAAGTGGTCCCTGCGGAAGGCGGCGAGGAGAGGAAAGGAGATTATGTGCCTGCTGGCACCTGCATAAAAAACTTCCATGGGACTGTTACGCCACTCCCTGTTGTGGCAAGCATGGAACCCCAGCATATGGCTGGGGACCAACACACTGTCTCGAGGAGTGTGAACCCACACACGGCCAGGGACCATCACACTGTCACAGGGAGTGTGCATCTTCCACCCTGAATTATCAGTCACCCCCCAGCCAAGTATTCTTCCCACCTACCTGGTGGCATGTTGGTGTACATGAGGACAATCTCTTGAATGAAACCATAAGAAGTATGTCTGAAAGCAAGAAGAGATGATTGTAAATCTCTTAGCACCTCAGGACAAGTTTCTACATTTCTGGTTTTCCAGACTGAACCTTATTTTCCTGAGCTGCTTCACTTTGACTGAGCTGCTGAGTTACAGTCATCGAGTCTTGTCGCGTAGGAAAGGGCCCTTCAGTCGGAGGAGAGATGTTGCCTTCAGTGTGGAGCAGATGAAGGTGCACACTTATGTCTCACTGCCAGATCTTCACAACTCTTACTTTTATATTTAGACAAAGAACCTTAGAGCATTACAGAAACAGGCCCCTTCGGCCCTTCTAGTCTGCCCAATCATTTTTTTGCCTAGTCCCACTGACTTACACCCAGCCCATAACTCTCCGTACCTCTCCCATCCATGGACCCATCCAAATTTTTCTTAAATGTTAAAATTAAATCTGCATTCACCACATCAGCTGGAAGCTCGTTCCACACTCCCACCACTATCTGTGAGAAGTTCCCCCTAACCCTTTTCACCCTTAACCCATATTGTCTGGTTTGTATCTCATCTACCCTCAGCCTACCTACATTTATTCTGTCTATCCCCCTCATAATTTTAAATACCTCTATCAAATCTCTCCTCATTCTTCTTCCTCGCTCCAGGGAATAAAAGCCTAACCTTTCCCGGTAACTCAGTTCCTGAAGTCCGAGCAACATCCTAGTAAATCTTCTCTGCCCTCTTTAAATCTTATTGATATCTTTCCTGCATTTAGATGACCAAAACTGCACATAAAACTCCAAATTTGGCCTCACCAATATCTTATACAACTTTAACATAACTTCCCAACTCCTGTACTCAATACTTTGATTTGAAGGCCAAGATGCTAAAAGCTCTCTTTACGACCCTGGCCACCTGTGACACCACTTTCAGGGAATTATGTGCCTGTATTCCCAGATCCCTCAGTTCTACCCCACTCCTCAGTTCCTGATCGTTTACCATGTATGTCCTTTCTTGGTTTGTCCTTCCAAAATGCAACACCTCATACTTGTCTGCACTTAACTCCATCTGCTATTTTTCATCCCATTTCACCAGCTGGTCCAGCTGCAAACTTTGAAAACCTTCGCTGTCTAAAATGCCTCCAATCTTAGTGTCATCTGCAAACGTGCTGATGCACCACGGTAACAGGCCATTTCGGCCCAAGAGCTTGTGCTGCCCAATTACATCCAATTGACCTATAACCCACCCCCCCCCCCAGTACATTTTGAATGGTGGGAGAAAACCAGGGAAAATACACACAGAGGGAGAACGTACAAACTCCTTACAGACAATGTGGGATTTGAATCCCAGACCCAATCGCTGGTGCTAAAAAAAGCCTTGTGGTAACAGTACTACCCCGATCATCTTTCAAACCATCCAATCCCCAGCATCAGACACCACCCCATTAGCGTTCCCCATCCTCCAGATGTCCAGAATGCCATGGATATCCATGGAGAGGATGAGGATAGGCTCAATCTGTCTGGCAGCTGTGCCAAGAGGCAGCCGCCTTCTGTAGAACCAGCAACCGTACAGCAGGTAGTGCTGCTGTCACACCAGTCCAGGGTTTGATCCCAACCTTGGCCACTCTGTGAGGAGTTTGCATGTTCTCCCTGTGGCCGGCTTGATTTCCCTGGATGCTCTGGTTTCCTCCCACATCCCAGATACAAGTGGATCAATGATCCACTGTGGTTGACTTCGAACAAAGAGCTGGAAAGATTTATTTAAAATTAGAGATGTAGTAAAGCAATTGGCCCTTCCAGCTCACAAGGCCGTGCTGCCTACATATACACGTATGACCAATTAACCTAATCCCGAGGGAGGATAGCAGAGCATAAGGAACAGGAGCAAGAGTCAGCTGACCAGCCCGTCGAGCCTGCTCTGCCATTCAACGAGATCACGGCTCATCTGATGATGGGCTCATCTCCACCTACCTCCCTTTTCCCTACAATGTAGAAATGTATCCAACCTTGTCTTAAATATATTCACTGAGGTTGCCTCCACTGCCTCAGTGGGGTGCACATTCCACAGATTCCCCACTCTGGGAAAAGTAGTTCCTCCTCATCTTCATCCTAAATCTACTCCCTGGATCTTGAGGCTATGCCCCTAGTTCTGGTCTCCCCCACCGATGGAAACAACTTACCTACCTCTATCTTATCTATTCCTTTCATAATTTCTATAAGATCCCCTCTCATTCTAAATTCCAGCATCAATTTCTCATCATAAGCCAATCCCTTCATCTCTAGAATCAACCTGGTGAACCCCCTCTGCACCGCCTCCAAAGCCAGTACATCCATCTTCAAGTAAGGAGACCAGAACTGCATGCAGTTCTCCAGATGTGGCCTCACCTTGTACAGTGATCTCCTGGCAAATAAACTCCATCCCTCCAGCAATGAAGGCCAACATTCCATTTGGCTTCTTGATAACCTGCTCAACCTGCAAACCAACCTTTTGTGATTCATGCACAAGTATCCCCAAGTCCTTCTGCCTGGCAGCATGCTGCAATCGCTTTCCATTTAAATAACCTCTCTATGTCTCTCTGTAGACTCTCCATATCCTCTGCACAATTGTTTTTCCAATCAATTTAGTGTCATCTACAAACATAGGTGCACCACACTCTGTCCCCTCTTCCAGATCGTTAATGTATATCGAGCAGCCAGAGGAAACCCATGCGTCATTGGGCAGAATGTGCAAACCCCTCACATACAGCAGCATATTAGAACCCAGGATGCTGGAGCTGTGATAACATTGGTCATAGAAGTGGTTGGGGTATCACAGGGCCATTGGGCTGAAGGGCCTGTTTTGTTGCCAAATCTCTACAACTCAATGAAAGATCATCGATCTAAACAGATGCTGGGGTTTGGTGCACGTGCTGGAGAAACTCAGCTGGTCACACAGCATCCACAGTAAGTAAAAATGGCAACCAAGGTTCCAGCCATGGGCTGTAAGGTGTGGGTTCCTGTGTACGATGAGGTTCTCCCATGTACAGTGAGGTGTGGGTTCCCATGTACAGTACAGCATGTGTTCCTGTGTACGGTGAGGTTCTCCCATGTACAGTGAGGTGTGGGTTCCCATGTACAGTACAGCATGTGTTCCTGTGTACGGTGAGGTGTTCCCATGTACAGTGAAGTGAGGGTTCCCATGAGTAGTGACGTGCATGTTCCCATGTACAGTGTGGTTTGTGTTCCCAGATATGGTGTGTGCGTTCCCATGTGTGATGATTGTGTTCCTGTGTGCAATGCAGTGTGTGTTCCCGTGTATAGTGAGATGTCTGTTCCCGGTATGTGTTCTCCCCACACCCACCTTTCCCCATAATGGTGCAGAGACACCAAGGAGGGTGAGTGTCCTGTCCCACAGCGATGCCAGGGTGTTGGTGAACAATGAATGGGGTCTGAGACTGAACGTCAAGTAGTGACGGGAGGGAAGCTGACCTGGGTGCCGATGAAGACTGCCTCCACGATGGGGTAAATCACCTTGATCATGCAGGCCCCATGCCGGTACTCGATGTAGTAGCCCATCTTGAAAATATCGAGCAGGAGTGTGCAGGCTCCAAATAGCAGCACTGCCCCTGCCGTCAAACAACACGGCCAGTTAGAATGGGACACAACAGGAACCCAATCAGTGGGTGCCGGAGGGTGAGTGTTCGGCTCCTGTTCCCCTGCTGCATTTCCCCCACCCTCACGCTGGGTCCACAGCATGAGAATTCCCCAGGCAATACCCCTCTCATCACTGCCCTTCCTTCTTCACGACACTGACACAGTGTCTCGGTTAGCCCAGATCAAGAGCAAGGAGATGGGGGGGGGGGGGGGAGTAGAGTCACAGGGAGGGTCATGGGGATCACCAGGGATTCAGTGGGGGAGGGTCACTCAGGAGTCATAGGGGGTTACTGGGGAGGATCACGGGGGTCATAGTGGAGGGGCACTGGGGGTGGTCACAGGAGCATCATGAGAATCATCTGGTAGGGTCATGGGGTCACAGAAAGGTCATGGGGAGGGTCACTGAGAGTCACGGTCATGGGGAGAGTCACGAGGGATCAAGGGGGTGATGTGTTGAGGATCACAGGGGTCATAAATGGAGGGTCATGGTGTAACAGGGAAGGTTATGGGGTCACAAGGAGGGTTACCGGGGGGTCACAGAGGGTCATGGAAGAGTAAAAAGGGGGATGGTCACAGGGGGAATTAGTGTGAAACTGAGAAAATGAGAGGTGTATGCCCCAACACCAACCCCCCACCCCCATAAGACCCCACACTTCCCTCACAGCCACCCCCCACAGCCACTCACCCATTTCTCCCCCACACACCTCCCATCCCCCCCACACCCCCCTCCCCAGGCTATGTCCCCTGGTTTTGTATGATAAACTCATTTATCACACTTTCCAAGAGGATCCCTAACTATAAGATCACTAATTTTACCCTTATAGCAGAGGTCGAAGGTTACAAGAGTTGGGCAGAAAAATGGCAGACGGAGTTCAATCTGGATAAATGTGGGGTGATGTATTTTGGAAGGACAAACCAGAAGGCTGAGTACAGGGTTAATGGTCAGCTAATTAGGAGAGTGGATGAACAGAGGGACCTTGTGGACCAAATCCATACATCCCTCTAGGTCACCACGTGGGTTGATAGGATGTTAAGAAGGTCTATTGGATGTTGGGCTTCGTTAATGGGGGGATTGAGTTCAAGAGTCGAGAGGTCATGTTGCATCTCTACAAATCTCTGGTGAGTCCACAGTTGGAGGATTGTGTTCAGTTCTGGTCCACACTTGACTTACCAGGATGTTGCCTGGATTGAAAAATAAGTCTTATGAGGCAAGATTAGCAGAGCTGGGACTTTCCTCTTTGGAGCGTGGAAGGATGAGAGGAGACCTAATAGAGGTTTATGATTATGAGAGGTATAGATAGGGTGGACGGCCAGCACCTGTTTCCCAGGGAGGGAATAGCAAACACCAGAGGAAGTGAAGGGAAGGAAGTTTAGGGGAGACATCAGGGGTAAGTTTTTTTTACACAGAGAGTTGTGGGGCATGGAATGTCTTGCCAGGGACGATGGTGGAGACTGGAACATTCAGGGCATTTAAGAGACTCAGACACATGGATGAACGGAAAATAGAAGATTATGGGGTAGGGAGGGTTTAGTACTTTTTTTCCACTTATAAAGGAATATATGGATTGGTAAAACATTGAAAACTGAAGGGCTTGTTCTGGGCTGTATTGTTCTATGTTCTATAGCATGTTCCCTTGTAGGTTCAGTAACATGCTGTTGAAGAAAGCCATCCGATCTGCATTCTATGAAGTCCTCCTCAAGGTTGCTTCGACCAACCTGATTCACCCAATCTATGTGCATGTTAATGTTCTCCACGATAACTGCTGATCCATCCTTACCTGCATCTGTAATGTTATGATTGGGTGGCCTAAATACCAAAAGGGCTGGATCGCATGAACGTGGAGAGGAGATGGTGGTGGGGGGGCTGGGGGGGAGGGGGGGGGGAAGAGTATGGGATCAGCCTCAGAATACAAAAACTTTCCTTTGAAATGGAGATGAGGAAGAGTTTATTTTCCCAGAGGCTGGTGAATCTAAGGAGTTTGTTGCCATGGGTGGCCGTGGGAGGCCAAGTCATTGGGGAGATTAGCAGCAGAGATTGATTAAGAAGTGAATCAAGAGTTAGGGGGAAACAGGAGTCACGTGATGGAGTAGTGGCCGGACGGTGAACTCCAGCCCTCTCCAGAAAAGTCAGAAAAAACAAAGCAAAACACAAAGGCACAAAAATAAAAATCAAAGTAAAGTGAATATAAAGGTGGAAAGAAGATGGCGACCAAAAAAGAAAAGTCAAAACCAACGGTAAGAAGAGAGGAAGAGAAGACAACGGAAGATGAAGGAAAAGGCCTTACCTGTTCGAAGAGGCCCGCGGTGGAGAGAGAAACCCATTCCCTCAGGTCGGTAGAAAGTGGACTACAAAAATGGCTCACTGAGTAAAAGTGCGCAACCGCGCATGAAAAAAAACACACCGACGGGAGGGGGGACCAGCTGGGGAGTCGATCTCCACAGCCGGCAATGACAGCTGCAGAACACCTGCAGCAAGAGAAGAACACAGAAGACAATGGAAACAAGAAAGAAGAGAAGAAAAGGGCAACAAAGAATCAACAGATGGCCAACCCAGAGGAAGAAGAAGAGGAAGAGTACAGTGAAATAGAAGAAGAAGGGAAAGGCAAGATAAAGGATATACTTTCCCTTATTAAAGAATACATGGAGTCATTTAAAGAATGGCAAGCGCAAGAATTTAATGATTTAAGAAGAAGAATAAACAATATAGAAGAGAAAATGAATAAAATAGATATGACCTTAACAGAAATGGGAAAAAGAATGGACAAGGTGCAAGAACGAGAAGCAGCAGTAGAAATGGAGGTAGAGGACTTAAAAAAGAAATTAGAGGAATCTAATAAAAAAGTTAAAGAGACACAAGAACTGTTAGCTCAGAAAATAGATATAATGGAAAATTATAACAGAAGAAATAACATAAAGATAGTGGGCCTTAAGGAAGATGAAGAAGGCAAGAATATGAGAGAGTTTATGAAAGATTGGATCCCCAGGATCCTAGGATGTCCAGAACTACAGCAAGAAATGGAAATAGAAAGGGCACATAGAGCATTGGCCTTTAAACCACAATCACAACAAAAGCCAAGATCTATTTTAGTAAAATTCCTAAGATATACTACAAGAGAAAAGGTACTGGAGAAAACAATGGAAAAAGTAAGAGAGGACAATAAGCCACTGGAGTACAAAGGGCAAAAAATCTTCATTTATCCAGATATAAGTTTTGAACTCCTGAAGAAGAGAAAGGAGTTCAATACAGCAAAGGCGATTTTATGGAAGAAAGGGTATAAATTTATACTAAAGCATCCAGCGGTATTGAAAATATTTATTCCAAGACAACAAAACAGACTATTCTCGGATCCAGAGGAAGCACGAAAATTTGCAGAACAATTACAAAATAGACTGAGAGATGAAGACGTGTAACGAGAGTACAAAAGACTGCGAACTAAAAAGACATAAGTTTTGAACTCCTGAAGAAGAGGAAGGAGTTCAAAACATCGAAAACGATCTTATGGAAAAAAACTATTCTCGGATCCAGAGGAAGCAAGGAAATTTGCAGAACAACTACAAAACAAACAGAGAGATGAAGACATGTAATAAGAGTAAAAATGACCATGATTTATATGTATGTGGGTAAAGAGGTATATGTGTGTATATGTATAATGTGCATACATGAATGTATCCGTATTTAGAGGAAAATATAGATAGTATAGACAAGAATTAATAAGAGAAGGAAAAGGAATAGAGGGAATAAGGAGTGAATTAAAAGAGTGACCTTTGTCACATATGAAAAGTGAAATCTTTTCTGGGGTGGGGCTGGGTGGGGGGGTGTTACGGTCACTGCAAAATCAGCTGACGCTTGCGAGTGAATTCGCAAATCCAAATGGAGAGGGGAGATGTGGTTGTCCGACAAGGGACAAAGGACAACTCAGGAGGGGAAGGGGGGATTGGGGCTAAAGGAGTTTTAAATAGGAGAATAAGGAAAATGTTTGATGTTTTAGGAATGTTGTCTTATAAAGGATTCAAAACAAGAAAACAGAAATGGATAAGAAGGAAAGGTAATGATGGAGAAACGGAAAGGGAAGATAAACAAAGTATAAAATGGCTACGTTGAACTATATGACTTTAAATATTAATGGAATACATAACCAAATTAAAAGGAAGAAACTGCTAAATTTACTGAAAAAAGAAAAAATTGATATAGCATTTGTGCAAGAAACACATTTAACTGAATTGGAGCATAAGAAATTAAAGAGAGATTGGGTAGGACACGTAACAGCAGCATCGTATAATTCAAAAGCAAGAGGAGTAGCTATATTAATTAGTAAAAATGTGCCATTTAAAATAGAAGAGGAAATAATAGATCCAGCAGGGAGATATGTAATGATAAAATGTCAGATATATTCGGAGTTTTGGAATCTACTCAATGTATATTCACCTAACGAAGAAGATCAAAAGTTTATGCAAGATATCTTTTTGAAGATAGCAGATACGCAAGGGAACATATTAATAGGAGGGGATTTCAACCTGAATTTGGATTCAAATATGGACAAAACTGGGAAAAAAATTAACAGAAAGAACAAAGTAACCAAATTTATAATTAAATCGATGGAAGAAATGCAACTTTTGGATATATGGAGGAAACAACACCCAAAGGAAAAGGAATATTCATATTATTCGGGTAGACATAAAACATACTCAAGAATAGACCTATTCCTGTTATCAGCTCGTATGCAAGATAAAGTAAGAAGAACAGAATATAAAGCTAGAATATTATCGGACCATTCACCCTTGATATTGACAATAGAGTTAGAGGACATCCCTCCAAGAATGTATAGATGGAGATTAAACTCCATGCTACTTAAAAGGCAGGATTTTAGAGAATTTATTGAAAAACAAATAAAAATGTATTTTGAAATAAATACGGAATCAGTGGAAGATAAGTTTATACTACGGGATGCAATGAAAGCATTCATTAGAGGGCAAATAATAAGTTATGTAACCAAGATGAAGAAGGACTATAATCAGGAAACAGAGCAGTTGGAAAGGGAAATAGTAAATATAGAAAAAGAATTAGTAATGAAGGAAGATATAACTAAAAGAAGAGAATTGGCTGATAAAAAAATAAAATATGAAACACTACAAACATATAAGGTGGAGAAAAATATAATGAAGACAAAACAGAAATATTATGAACTAGGTGAAAAAACGCACAAAATCCTAGCATGGCAGCTTAAGACAGAACAAGCTAAGAAAATGGTATTGGCATCAAGGAAAAAAGATAAACAAATTACATATAATCCAAAAGAAATTAAGGAAAACTTTAGAGAATTCTATGAACAATTATACCGAACTGAAAACGAAGGGAAAGAAGGGAAAATAGATGAATTTCTAACTAAAATTGAACTACCAAAACTACAAATAGAGGAACAAAATAAATTAACAGAGCCATTTGGAATAGTAGAAATACAAGAGATAATAAAAAAATTACCAAATAATAAGACACCAGGAGAGGATGGATTCCCAATAGAATTCTATAAAACATTTAAAGACTTATTAATTCCGCCCCTCCTGGAAGTAATCGACCAGATTGATAAAACGCAAAGCTTACCAGATTCATGTAAAACAGCAATAATTACAGTAATACTAAAGCAAGGGAAAGATCCACTCACACCAGCGTCATATAGACCAATATCTTTACTTAACACAGATTATAAGATAATAGCTAAATTATTAGCAAACAGATTAGCAGAGTATGTACCGAAAATAGTAAATCTAGACCAAACTGGATTTATCAAAAAAAGACGCACAACAGACAATATTTGTAAATTTATTAACTTAATTCATGCAGTAGAAGGGAATAAAGCACCAACAGTAGCAGTTGCTTTAGACGCAGAGAAGGCCTTTGACAGAGTAGAATGGAATTATTTGTTCAAAGTATTGCAAAAATTCAGTTTACCGGAGAAGTATATTAATTGGATTAAAGCATTATATAAGGGACCATTAGCGAAAGTGACAGTAAATGGACATGTATCAAAGCAATTTAACTTAAGCAGGTCAACACGACAGGGATGCCCACTATCACCTTTATTGTTTGCGTTAGCTATAGAACCACTAGCAGAATTGATAAGAACAGAAAATAATATAAAAGGGATAAAAATAAAAGACAAGGAATATAAAATCAGTTTATTTGCGGATGATGTTATAGTATACTTAACAGAACCAGAACTATCAATAAAAGAATTATATAAGAAATTGAAGGAATATGGAGAAGTGTCGGGTTACAAGATCAACGTAAATAAAAGTGAAGCAATGCCTATGAATGAGGCGGATTTCTCAAAATTTAAGAAAGAATCACCATTTAGATGGCAAATGCAAGCAATAAGATACCAAGGTGTACAAATAAACAAAAATCTCGGCCAACTATATAAACTCAATTATTATCCACTAATGAAAAAATTACAGGATGATTTAGAGCATTGGAAAGATTTACCATTAATACTAATAGGAAGGATAAACTGTATTAAAATGAACATTTTTCCAAGGATATTATACCTATTTCAGGCATTGCCAATACACCTGACAGAGAAATTCTTCAAGGAGTTAAAGAAAATAATAAGGAAATTTTTATGGAAAGGGGGGAAACCGAGGATAGCACTAGATAAATTAACAGAATGGTATAAACAAGGAGGCTTACAACTGCCAAACTTTAAAAATTATTATAGAGCCGCACAATTAAGATACCTATCAGATTTTTATCAAACAAGGGAAAAGCCAGATTGGACTAGATTAGAATTAGATAAATTAGGGGAAAAGACACCTGAACACATATTATATAAATGGGATGAAAAATTGGTACAACATAGAAGTTCTCCAGTATTACATCATCTACTCAATATTTGGAAGAAGATTCATGTAGAAAGAAATAAAACAAATTATCAATTACCAAAACTAATATTGACGCAAAACAAGTTACTCCCTTTTACAATAGATAACCTTTCCTTTAGAGAATGGGAGAAAAAAGGGATCAAAAGAATAGAAAATTGTTTTTCAGGAAATAGATTATTATCCTTTGAACAAATGAAAGATAAATACAATATAACTCAAGATACAGCACTGGCATATTACCAATTGAGATCCTACTTGAAGGATAAATTAGGAAGCAGTTTGAGTTTGCCAGAGGGAAGTAACTTTGAATATGTGATTACAGATACAATGATAATCAAAAGATTTATAACAAATATGTATATTAAACTGCAAGAAAAGGAGAATGAGGAAACAAATGGTAAAACTAAACAAAAATGGGAACAGGATTTAAATATAAAGATAAAAAAGGAAACATGGGAGAAGTTATGCTCTGGAACGATGAGAAATACAATAAATACGAGGCTACGTATGATACAATATAACTGGTTACACAGACTATACATTACACCTCAAAAGTTAAATAAATGGGACCCAACAGTATCTGATAGATGTTTTCGATGTAAAAAAGAAATGGGAACAACAATTATTGCAATCTGGACATATGAAAAAGTAGAAAAATTTTGGGAAGATCTCAATCAGATATTAAATAAAATAACAGAAAACAATATACCAAAGAATCCAGAGATCTTTCTCCTAAGTAACATAAAAAACAAAGAATTTGGAATTGATTTGGAGGATGCACAAAAAAGATTTGTTAAGATAGCTCTAGCCATAGCAAAAAAATGTATTATGTCAACCTGGAAATTGGAAGATAATTTGAAAATACAACAATGGTATATAGAAATGAATAAATGTATTCCATTAGAAAAATAACATATAGATTAAGAAATAATATTGAAATATTCAAACAAATATGGGAGCCTTATATTAAACACAATAGCGAAAACCTACCGGGGACAATCACTACCTAAGTTAACGGAAGGAAAAGGAAATGAAAAGAATGGACTCAGTGGAATTTCTGGTGTATTTTTATTGAATGACAACATTGTCTGACTGGTTTAATGTATCCTAGATTTTATACCTTAAATGGACGGGAGGGGGGAGGTGGGGAGGGTGGGAGGGGAGGAGAAAATGACATTGTATATGTGTGAAAAGGAAAAAATGTGTATCATGGTTAATGTGATTTATGGTGTGAAAAATAAAAAATTATAATAAAAAAAAGAGTTAGGGGGAAAAGATGGGAGAACAAGGTTGGAAAAGATAGTAAATCAGTCATGGTGGAATGGCAGAGCAGTCTCGATGGGCCCAATGGCCTAATTCCTCTCCCATGTCTCAAGGCCTTGAGATTATGTGACACAGATAGGGCAGAATCATTTCCTCCATAGTCAGAGTGTGAACAAAGGGGCACTGGTTGATGGTGAGGGGAAGGGCTGACACCAGTCTGTCTGGGAGTCACTGCTGCAGGCAGTGGGGGAGACAGGACCAGTCCCCATGAGAGACCGCGAGACGGTAACTTGAATGAGCAACGGACAGCAGAACATGGCGGTCATAATGGCAGAGAGTAGATGGGCAGGAAGGTCAGCATGGAGGGGACGGATTGAAGGGCCTTTATCTGGGCTGAACAGCACCACTTGCATAGCGACCGCTCACTGACCTCTCAGCCAGATGGGTCCGGCATGATGATCTCGGTGTGGGACCAGGCCTCCCACAACCTGGTGACACAGCATCCAGCCCACTGACAGGGCACTCAGGACCATCAAAAGGATCAGCACACTGGTGCCCGACACTGCCGCCTGGTTGAAGATTGAGCTCAAGTCCAAGGCCGCTCCCAGGAAGAGGATGTTGATGGCGAGGAGAGCGGACAGCAGCCTACTACGTTTTGCTGCCACCTCCTCATGCTGACCCTGTACAACCGTTCCAGCGGGCTGCTGGCCTTCTCTCCTGCCCCATCTCGGCACAGCCACTCCTGCGAGCTGCCGGCCATCTTCCCTGGCCCATCTCTCAGTCCGGCTGGGTGAAGAACTGGCGACATCAGCCTCCTGTTCAGTGATATCCATCGTCCTCCTAGACCAGGCTGTCAGACACACAAGACAAGGTCAACTCAGCTATCTCCACACCTTCCCATCACTGAGGTCGCACCCATCTCCCCCCCAGGTCACACCCATCTCCCCCACCGATTACCACCCAGGTCAGACCAACCTCCATCCAGGTCACATCCATCTCCACCCCAGGTTGCACCATCATTCCCTGGTCACACCTGTCTTTCCCCAGTCACACCCATCACCCCCCAGGTCACCGATAACCCAGGTCACAACGACCTCCACCCAGGTCACACTGGTCTCCCCCCAATCACATCCATCTCCCTCCAGGTTACCGATCACGACCTAGGTCACTCCGACCTCCACCCAGGTCACTCCGACCTCCACCCAGGTCACTCCGACCTCCACCCAGGTCACTCCGACCTCCCCCCAGGTCACTCCGACCTCCCCCCAGGTCACTCCGACATCCCCCCAGGTCACTCCGACCACCCCCCAGGTCGCACCCATCTCCCCCCCCAGGTCGCACCCACCTCCCCCCAGGTCGCACCCACCTCCCCCCCAGGTCGCACCCACCTCCCCCCAGGTCGCACCCACCTCCCCCCAGGTCGCACCCACCTCCCCCCAGATTACCGATCACCACCCAGGTCACTCCGATCTCCACCCAGGTCACACCAACCTCCATCCAGGTCACATCCATCTCCCCCCAGGTCGCACCCACCTTTCCCAGGTTGCACCCATCTCCCCCCAGGTCACACCCATCTTTCCCCAGTCACACCCATCTCCCCCCAGGTCACCGATCACCATCCAGATCATACCAACCTTCACCCAGATCACACCAACCTCCATTCAGATCACACTCATCTTTCCCCAGTCACACCCATCTCCCCCCAGGACACTGATCACAACCCAGCTCACACAGACCTCCTCCCAGTCACACCGATCACCACCCAGGTCACCGATCACCACCCAGGTCACAATGACCTCCACCAGGTCACACCAATCTCCCCCTAGTCCCCCCCAAGTCACACCGATCTCCACCCCTCAGGACAGAGGAACTTCTGAGGGAGATAATTCCAGCTCCTCGTTACCCTTGATCTCCCCATCCTTACCAGCCTGGTTTGTAAACCCCGGATCCAGCAGAGGGACCACATTTTCCCATCCATGTCCCTCTCTTTGCACCTCAGCTTGATCTCTGGGAACGTCCTTCATCAGAAGTCTCTCATCCAGTGGAGTGGGATAAGCAGGTGGGAGCCAAGCAGTGGGAGTCCCCTGGAGGGGAGTTGGGACCAGAGTGGGGAATTCACCATCCATTCTCTATCCTCCTACTTGTTGAGGACCATTCACTGCCACATCTGCCAGGGAAACATTGCCCACCATCTCCCCAATCGGTGACCCTGCATCTGCTCTCCGACACACTGCATCTACCCTGCCAAACTTCTCCAGCTGAGCAGTACACCTCGCACTCAGAGAATGGGAAGAGAGCAGTGCTATGCAGCAGACAAGACGTCAGTGGGGAGACAGGAGGCTACCTCAGCCTGGCACCACACCTCCAACAAGGCATTGAGCCATAAATCAACAAACGTTTTAGGCGTGGGGTATGAGTCAAGAAAAAGATTCATAGCCCGGCAAAATGTCTGAATTTACCTGCTCGATGAAAGGTCACATCCAGTTGTTCCACTCTGCCCGGGGTCGATGTAAATGCACCTGTGCAGCCTGGGAGTGTTGTGAAGACTGCACCTCCCCACTGCCCACATACCAGCCAGTCATCATTCAATCAATGAAGCAGTCGATCAATAATTGGAATGTAGAAAGCTCAAGGTAGTGAATTTCCACTGGAGAACACACCCACTGTATAGCCCTTCATGTCCTAAGCCTAATTAATCAGCCTGAAACAGAAGTTCATAACTCCACCTTGAATTGGCAATAAATCAAATCTTATCATAATATCTGATTAGGACATTTGACTGAGGCACCGAGTGCAGGTTTGCTGTGGTATATTCTGTTTGATCAAAACTCTATGTTTCTCCTGAGACCAAGGGATGATTCCAACAGGCAAACTCCATTTCTAGCGATGATCACAGAGAGAAGGAAGTTTCTGTTGTTACGAGCCCAAAGGACCCATAAACCCAGCAGCAATAGATATTCACCAAGACAAAAGCTGCTTTTAATTATCTTTAAACATGAAAATAGAATCATACTTTAACAATTAACCTAACTTAACCCCCTTCTAATTCTAAGCGCATGTGTGTGCAAGTTCAGAAAAGTTCTTTGGTTCACAGTCCAATCTCACTTCTCATTCCTCCAGTTCACTGGTTGCAGGCAATTCTTATACTGTGCACGGAATTTAACATTCACCAGGCTTTGGCACTTGAAAGATTAATGGTTACCACTCAGGAAGGTTCTTGTCAGGTTTCAGAGAGAGATTTGTTGTACGACGGACACCCATCCACTTCAGTGTCTTGCTGACAAAACTTGCCCCCTTCAAATGATAACCTCTTTCTTTCAGGACACCACAGGCTTCCTTTCTGTTTCTGTTATTCCAAATGAAACATTAGACAGCCAGTCCTCTCCTCTTACATGAACTACAAGGCCATCTTACAAAATGGGGCTTTCCACAAGCTTGCCAGCTCATCCTGTTCCAATCCCAGCTGCTTCTGCTGGCTGTAACACTGTGGAAGTGATCTGTGTGTTTGACTCTCTCTCTCTCTCTCTGCTTGCAAGATCACATGACCCTCTTAAAAACAACGTTCTCTTCCAGACAATCTGTGGCTTCAACAAGATCTTTCATCTGTTGCCTTTGTAAACAACAATCCATGAATGAAGTCTTTTGAGCACTCTTCAAAGCTCTTGTAAACCTGAGGTCCTGATATTTCTAGCATGGGACAGAGCTCCAGTATTTTAAATAAGATTTGTTTTAAAGTGTTTGTACATGACCTACTCTAACAAACCTTTCCAAATTTATCTTCCAAAAACAAATTTATATACTTTGTCACACCGTCAGAGAGAGGGAGGTTTCCATCAAAGAGAGAAGTTTCTATCAGAGAGATAAGACTATGGTCATTTAACATGGGGTTGAAGCATATCGGCCGCCACCGTCTACCCTCTGCCCGGACCGGGGCCGGGGCCGCCGCTCAATGAGGCAGCATAGCTACTAGACAAATAATGATATATATAGTGTTATTAATTATGCACGGCCTCTGTGTGCCGATCCTCCTAGGCCTTGACTTTCAGAGTCAGTTTAGGAGCGTGATTATGGCGTTCAGAGGACCCAACCACCATTGACAGGTTGGATTGCGACCAGGTATGGTCCGACCTAGGAGGGGAGGCAGGCCTCTCCAGCCCGGGTAAGAAACCTGCATAGGAGAAGGCCACTCCAATATAAAACCTACGACCCAAGGACCTCGCTGCCACGTCCCAGCTTGCTTGGCCAGCTTGGGTGGGGCCAGTACTGCGCACACTGCACTCCACCTAAAAGCTCCTTTGCGCAGGCCCGAGGACATGTCCACGTCCTCCCCCTCCACGTCCTCCCCCTTTGACATTACCCCTCCATAAATCTTTGTCCGCGAAGCCAAGCCAAAGGAAGCATATCAGCATCTGTCTGAGCGGTGCCCTGGATCCATTCCAATCCATCTACAGCAGCAACAGGTCTACGGCAGACACCATCTACTCTACGGCAGACACCATCTACCCTAAGTCCCGGGCAGCAAACACAAAGTGAAGGGAGGGAATTTTAGGGGAGACATCAGGGGTAAGTTTTTTTTTACATAGAGAGTTGTGGGAGCTTATAATGCCTTGCCAGGGATGGTGGTGGAGGCTGGAACATTTGGGGCATTTAAGAGACTCCTTGACAGGCTCTGAAGGATGGAGAAAAAATGGAGTGTTATGAGGTAGGAAGGGTTTTTTGGTAGGAATATATAGGTTGGCACAATACTGAGGGCTGAAGGGCCTGTGCTGTTACTAGATTAGATTAGATTCAACTTTATTGTCATTGTGCCAAGTAAAATACAAAGGCAATGAGATACAATTAGCATCCAACCAGAAGTTAAAAAATAGTGCTATATACAAATAATTATGTGTGAATAAAAACAAGTGCATTCACCAAGCAAACAATTATAAAAGTACTGGCAGTACAGTATGAGTGCAGGACCACTCCACGCTGGGATACTGGGTTCAGCAGGGTCACAGCCTTGGGACAAAAACTCTTCTTGAGCCTACAGGTTCAAGAGCGAAGGCTCCTGTAGCGCCTACCAGATGGAAGAAGAGTAACACGTCCATAGTTAGGGTGAGATGCATCTTCGCCCTGCCCAGACAGTGTTCCTGATAGATGTTCTCAATGGTGGGCAACTGGATCCCAGGCAGTTTTCTTCACCCATTGAAGCACTTTATGGTCCAATACGAGAGTGCACCACACTGAGATGCCGTAGGAAAGCATGCTCTCAGTGGTAAAAATCCATCAATATTCTGGGACAGAGGTGAACAGACTCTGCAGGAAGTAAAGGTGCTGTTGCGCTGATCAGGACGGAGGAGTTCAGGGACCAGGTGAGATTATCAGTAATGCGGACACCAAGGATTATGAAGCTTGATACATGTTCCACCACAACACCATTGATATAAATAGGGGCATGAGTGTGGCTTCCAGCGTGCCTGAAGTCCACAATGATCTCCTTGGTCTTCTGAGTGTTAAGTGCTAAGTTGTTGCCGGCACACCATGCGGCTAGAGGCTGGACCTTGTCCCTATAGGCTGTCTCATTGTCTCCTCTGATCAGGCCAACCTCCGTGTTTCATCTGCGAACTTGATAATGGAATTAGAACCATGTGCAAGAACACAGTCATAGGTGAAAAGGGAATACAGGAGAGGGCTCAGCACACAGCCCTGGGGCATGGCAGTGTTCAAGCTAAGAATGGAAGAGATTATCTAACTTAACAGACTAGTCAAAAGTCCAAGATCCAATGACAGAGGGGTGAGCTGATGCCAAGCTGACAAAGTTTGACGATCAGTTTGGAGGGAATCACAGAATTGAACTAAAGTCAATGAACAGCATTCTGAAGTAAGAGTTGGAGCTGTCCAAGTTACGATCTACATTCAAAGACGTATACATCAAGATGCTCCTTATTGACTGAAATTAACACCATAAACCCCTCAAAACTGATCAGCAAACTCCAAGTCCTGGGCTGGGACTCAACACCCGAGTGTGTAATTGTATCATGGATTTCCTCACCTCTAGACCACAATCTCTCTACAATCTCCATCAGCATTAGAGAATCACAGAGCTGTGTTCTTAGGTCTCCCACTCTACTCGCTTTACACCTTTAACTGTGTAGCTCAGGATGACAACACCATGTATAGATTTGCTGACGATACCACGGTAGTGAGTTGTGTAAAGGAAGGGGATGAGTCAGAAAACAGGATGGAGTTTGAAAACTTGGCTTAATGGTGCACTAACAACCACCTCACACTCAATGTCACCAAAACCAAGGAGCTGATTGTGGACTTCAGGAAGGGAAAACCAGAGGTGCACTATCCAGTGAACATTGGTTGGGGTTGGGGGGGAGGGGTCAGAGATGGAGTGGATGAGCAAATTTAAATTCCTGGGATTCAATACCTTGGAGGACCTTTCCTGGACCCAATCCACGAATGTCATCATGAAGAAAGCACGTCAGCGCCTCTACTTCCTCAGGAGTTTGCGGAGGTTTGGTATGACATCAGAAACCCTGGCAAATATCTACTGATGTATGGTGGAAAGTATGCTGACCGGCTGCATCATGGTCTGGTATTTGGACACCAATACCCCTGAGTGTAAAGCCCTTCAAAAGGTAGTGGACACAGCCCAGTACATCATGGGCAAAACCCTCCCACCGCCAAGAAGATCTACAGCTTTTGTTGGAGAGCAGCAGCAATCATCAAATCCCCACACCACCCAGCATACGCTCTGTTCTCTCTGCTACCATCAGGAAAGAGGTACAGGTGCCTGAAGACTCTCACCACCAGGTTCAGGAACAGCTGCTCCCCCTCCACCATCAGACTCCTCAACAACAAACTCAACCAGAGACTCATTTTTTTAATTATATTTTTTTATTTTTCACACTGTGAACCATATCAACCAAAATATATACAAACGTTTCTCATTAAATATACACAGTCACATTTTCTCCCTTTTTTCCCCCTTTCCCTCCCTCCCCTCATCCCACCCCCTCTCCAAAACCAATAAATATTCAACATATACAATACAATAAAACCATTAAACAGTGTCATCACACAATGAAAATAAACAAGAAAATTGTGTCATCTACTTTTACACACTGGATCAAGTCATTTTGTCTTCTTATCATTTTAGGGGGTGGAGGTCCAAGACAAGCCCTCTCTGATATGTTCCATGTATGGTTCCCAAATTTGTTGAAACATTGTGACTTTTATGTTATTTATATGTTATTTTTTCCAATGGAATACATTTATTCATTTCCATGTACCATTGCTGTATTCTCAGGCTCTCTTCCATTTTCCAAGTTGATATTTAACATTTTTTTGCTACTGTTAAGGCTATCATAATGAATCTTTTTTGCGCTTTATCCAATTTGAGGCCTAATTCCTTACTTCTTATATTACTTAGAAGAAAGATCTCTGGATCTTTTGCTATGTTATTTTTTGTGATTTTATTTAATACCTGATTTAGATCTTCCCAAAACATTTTCACTTTCTCACATGCCCAAATTGCATGTACTGTTGTTCCCGTTTCCTTCTTACAGCGAAAACATCTATCTGATATAGTTGGGTCCCATTTTTTTTACTTTTGGGGTGTGATATATAACCTGTGTAACCAATTATACTGTATCATGCGTAACCTTCTGTTTATTATATTCTTCATAGTTCCAGAACATAACTTTTCCCATGTTTCATTCTTTATGTTTAAATCCTTTACCCACTTTTGTTTAGGTTTATAGCTTATTTCATCATTTTCCTTATCTTGCAGCTTGATGTACATGTTCATTATAAATCTTTTAATTATCATTGTGTCTGTAATCACACATTCAAAGCTGCTTCCTTCAGGTAATCTCAGTCTGTTTCCAAATTTATCCTTTAAATAAGCTTTCAGTTGATGATATGGAAACATTATACCATAAGTTATTCCATATTTGTACTTAAACTGTTCAAATGTTAATAAGTAATTTCCCAAAAAACAATTTTCTATTCTTTTGATTCCTTTTCTCTCCCATTCTCTAAAGGAAAGGTTATCTATTGTAAAAGGAATTAGTGGGTTGGGTGTCAATAACAATTTTGGTATTTGGTAATTCATTTTTTTCCTTTCTAAGTGGATCTTCTTCCATGTATTAAGTAAATGATACAGTACTGATGAGTTTTTATATTGCACCAGCTTTTCATCCCACTTATAAAATATATGTTCTGGTACCTTCTCCCCTATTTTATCTAGTTCTATCTTAGTCCAGTCTGGTTTTTCCCTTGTCTGGTAAAAGTCTGATAAATACCTTAATTGTCCAGCTCTGTAATAATTTTTAAAGTTTGGTAACTGCAAACCACCTTGGTTATACCTCTCTGTTAATTTATCTAACACTATCCTCAGTTTTCTCCCTTTCCATAAGAATTTCCTTATTATTCTCTTTAGTTCATTAAAGAATTTCTCTATTAAGGGAATTGGCAATGATTGAAATAAGTATTGTATCCTTGGAAAGACATTTATTTTAATGCAATTTACCCTCCCTATCAACATTAGCGGTAATTCTTTCCAATGTTCTAAGTCTTCCTGGAATTTCTTTATTAGTGGCTGATAATTTAATTTGTACAGGTGGCTTAAGTTATTATCTAACCTAATACCCAGGTATTGGATTGCTTGTGTTTGCCATTTAAACGGTGATTCTTTTTTAAATTCTGTATAGTTTGCGTAACTCATTGGCATCACTTCACTTTTATTTGCATTGATCTTGCACCCCGATATTTCTCCATACCCCTTCAATTTCTTATGTAATTCTTTTATTGATATTTCTGGTTCTGTTAGGTATACTATGATGTCATCTGCAAATAAGCTGATTTTATACCCCTTCTCCTTTATTTTTATCCCTTTTATTTTATTTTCTGTTCTTATCAGTTCTGCCAATGGTTCTATTGCTAAGGCAAACAATGAGGGGGATAATGGACACCCCTGTCTAGTTGACCTACTTAATTTAAGTTGGTTCAATACATATCCATTTACTGTTACCTTGGTCAATGGTCCATTATAATGCTTTAATCCAAATAATACACTTTTCTGGTAGATTGAACCTCTGTAATACTTTAAATAAATAATTCCATTCTACTCTGTCAAAGGCTTTTTCTGTGTCTAAAGCAAGAGCCACTGTTGGTTTCTTATTTCCTTGAACTGCATGAATTAGATTAATAAGTTTACAGACATTTTCCACTGTTCGTCTTTTCTTAATAAATCCAGTTTGATCTTGTTTTACTATTTTAGGTACAAAATCGGCCAATCTATTTGCTAATAATTTCGCTATTATCTTATAATCTGAATTATAAGAGTCGAGATATTGGTCTATATGATGCAGGTGTTAATGGAGCCTTCCCTTTCTTTGGTATTACTGTAATTATTGCTGTCTTATGTGAATATGGCAAGTTTTGTGTTTCTTCAATCTGGTTCATTATTTACAGGAGAGGAGGAATTAATAACTCTTTAAATGTTTTATAGAATTCTATTGGGAATTCTATTGGTGTTTTATTGTTCAGCATCCTTTTTAATATATCTTGTACTTCCTCTATTTCAAATGGTTTTATCAGTTTGTTTTGTTCCTCTTCTTGCAATTTTGGGAGTTCAATTTTAGCTAAAAACTCTTCGATTTTATCATCTTTCCCCTCGTTCTCAGATTGGTATAATTGTTCATAAAATTCCTTAAAGTTCTCATTAATCTCTATTGGATTATATGTAATTTATTTGTCCTTTTTCCTTGATGCCAATACAGTTCTTTTAGCTTGTTCTGTTTTAAGTTGCCAGGCTAATTTTTTTTTCTCCCAGTTCGTAATACTTTTGTTTTATTTTCATTATGTTCTTCTCCACCTTGTGCATTTGTAATGTTTCGTATTTTATTTTTTTGTCTGCCAATTCTCTCCTTTTCTTTATATCATCCCTTTTTACTAGTTCTTTTTCTGTACTTACTATCTCCCTTTCCAACCGCTCTATTTCCCGATTGTAATCTTTTTTCATCTTAGTTACATAACTTATTATCTGCCCTCTAATGAAGGCTTTCATTGCATCCCATAATATAGATTTGTCCGATAGCAGCTGTTCCTGAACCTGGTGGTGAGAGTCTTCAGGCACCTGTACCTCTTTCCTGATGGTAGCAGAGAGAATGATCTGATAGTAGTCTAGCTTTATATTCAGTTTTCCTAACTCTCCCTTGAATATGGGCTGACAACAAAAATACATCAATCCTTGAGTATGTGTTATGTATGCCTACTTGAATTATTATTCAATTCCTTCTCTCTTGGGTGTTGCCTCCTCCATATATCCATAAGTTTCATTTCCTGCATTGATTTAACCATAAATTTGGCCACTTTATTATTTTTGCTAATATTTTTGTCCAGTTTTATCCAACTTTGGATCCAAATTAAGGTTAAAATCCCCTCCTATCAATATATTTCCTTGTGTATCTACAATCTTAAAAAGAAATCTTACATAAACTTTTGATCCTCTTCATTAGGTGCATATATATTGAGCAAATTCCAAAATTCTGAGTATATCTGACACTTTATCATTACTTACCTCCCTCCTGGATCTATTATTTCCTCCTCTATTTTGATTGGAACATTTTTATTAATTAATATAGCTACACCTCTAGCTTTTGAATTATATGATGCTGCCGCTACGTGTCCTACCCAGTCTTTCTTTAATTTGTTATGTTCCACTTCAGTTAGATGCATTTCCTCCACAAATGCTATATCTATTTTTTTCTTTTTTCAGTAAATTTAATAGCCTCTTCCTTTTAATTTGGTTATGTATTCCATTAATGTTTATAGTCATATAGTTCAACATGGCCATCTCATATCCTGTTTACACCTCATTTCTGCTTCCTCACCACCACCACCCCCTTTTCCCCATTTTCATCTCTCAGTTTTCCCTTTTTAAACTCAATGTATGACAACACGTTTAAAACATAAAATACTCCCACAACTCCCACACCAATATTCCCTTAACCCCAAATACCCCCTCCCTCTGAGTTGCCCCTTATCCCTTGCCGGGCAACCACAACTCCCCTTTCCATTTGGATTGCGAGCCTGCTCACAAGCGTCAACTGATTTCGCAGTGACGGTTATTCTCTCCCCCCCAACCCCCTCAGAAAACATTTTTTTTACACATATAACAAAGTTCTCCCTTTTTTCCCCTTCCTTCCCTTCTCTTTCCCTTCTTTAGTTCTTTACATATACATTGTTTTTACATCTTTATATATATTTTATCGCTGTTCTTCATTCTTATTACATCTCTTCATCACTCCTTCTGTTCTGCGAATTCTTGTGCTTCCTCCGGATCTGAGAACAGTAATTTTTGCTCCCCAGGAATAAATATTTTAAGCACAGCTGGATGTCTTAATATGAATTTGTAACCTTTTTTCCATAGAATCCAATTTTGCTGTATTAAACTCCTTCCTCTTCTTTAAGAGTTCAAAACTTATGTCTGGGTAAAAAAAATTTTTTTGACTCTTGTATTCCAATGGTTTATTGTCTTCTCTAATTTTATTCCTTGCCTACTCCAGTATATTTTCTCTTGTCGTGTATCTCAAAAATTTTACTAAGATGGATCTTGGTTTTTGATGTGCCTGTGGTTTCGGAGCTAATGCTCTGTGTGCCCTTTCTATTTCCATTCCTTCCTGCATTTCTGTCATTCCCAGGACCTTCGGGATCCATTCTTTTATAAATTCCTTCATGTCTGTGCCTTCTTCATCCTCCTTCAGGCCCATTATTTTTATGTTGTTTCGCCTACTATAATTTTCCAACATATCAGTTTTCTGAGATAACAACTCTTGTGTCTCTTTAATTTTTTATCACTTTCTTCTAATTTTCCTCTTAAGTCATTTACTTCCATTTCTACAGCCGTTTCCCGCTCTTCCACATTTTCTACTCTTTTCCCTATTTCTGTCATGACTAGTTCTAAACTTTGCATTTTATCTTCTGTTCTTTTAATTTTTCTTTTAATTGCACTAAATTCTAATGACAACCATTCTTTTAATGATCTCATTTGTTCTTCAAAAAAAGCTTTATCTATATTCTGTCCATCTGTTTTACCTTCTATTTCTCTGTGAAGATCTTGGTCGTCTTCTTCCTATTCTGTGTCTGTACCTGTGTTTGTGTCTTCTTCTCTTCTTTGTATCTGTATCTCTTCTGATTTTCCTGATGAGTTGCTTGTATCACTTTGTCAGGCCTCTTCTTGCTGGGCCTCTTGCTGTTGGTCCTCCCCTTCTGTGCTGCTCATCTGTCGGGCTTCCTGCAGCTGCTCTTCTTGCCGTTCACCCTGTCGACTTTCTTTCTCACCTGGCACTTCACTCCCTCTCCTGCCGCTTTCCTCATCTTCCAGCTGAGAGCCCTGGTGTCGGGCGTCCCTCAGCTGGTTGCGCCGTGGTGGCTCCTTGGCTGAGACCGCTCCCGTCAATGTTTTCCTTCTCCTTAGCTCGCGCACTGCGCACGCACGACTCCTCACATGTGCACAGTTGCACACTTTTGTTTGGCTCAGAGAGCCATTTTTGCAGTCCACCAGTCGGGGGGTTGTGACTCCGTGGGGCCGTCACCAACTTTGGAGATTGGGCACTCTTCTCCACCACGGCTCCCTGTTCCTTCATGCAGGTAAGGCCTTCTCCTTCCTTTTCCGATGTCTTTTCTTCTCTTTTTCCCATTGTTTTTACTTTTTCCTTCTTAGGTGCCATTTTCTTTCTCTTCTCTGCAACTTTATCTTTTATTTCTTATATTTTGCATTTATTAAACTTTGTCTTTTCTTAACTTTTTTTCTTCTTTTCTGGAGAGGTCTGGTTTTACCTTAGCGGCCACTACTCCATCACATGACTCCTCCAATCAGAGACTCATTTAAGGACTCTTTGCACATTATTTATTACTGAATATTTTACTGATTTTTCTGATTTTCTTCTTTATATTTCTTTCTTTGCTTACATTTCTCTTTTGCGTATGCATCTTTTCTTCAGTATGGGTTTTTGCACTACGGATAAGTAGATATTCTGCCTGCTGCAGGAGATGTCATGTATGTACTGTGACAGAGTATAAAAATATGTTTTTGGGACATAAATTGGGAAAGGTTTGTTAGAATAGGTTACATACAAACATTTTAAAACAGATCTTATTTGAAATACTGGAGCTCTGCTACTGCTAGACAGATCAGCTCCACAGCTTTTGCAAGAGCTTTGGAGAGTGCCCAAGAGACTTCACTAATGGATTGTTGTTTACAAAAGGCAACAGATGAAAGATCTTGATGGAGCCGCAGATTGTCTAGAGTAAGAAGGTCATGTGGTTTTGGAAGCAGAGAGAATCAAACAGGCTTTCTCTCGGAGAGAGAGAGAGAGAGAGAGAGAGAGAGAGAGAGAGAGAGAGAGAGAGAGAGAGAGAGATCACTTCCAGAGTGTTACAGCCAGCAGAAGCAGCTGGGACTGGAACAAGACAAGCTGGCAAGCTTATGGAAAACCCCATGTGGAAGATGGGTTGTAAGTGCTTGATTCAGCCTGGTCAAAGCCCGTGTTGTTCATGCAAGAGGAGAGGATTGGCTGTCTAATGTTTCACTTGGAATAAGGAAACAAAAAGGCAAAAAGGTGACCTGAAAGAAAGAGGTTATCATCTGGAAAACCCTGAAGGGGGCAAGTTTTGTCAGCAAGACACTGAGGTGGCTGGGTGTCCATCATACCACAAATCTCTCTCTGAAACCCAACAAGAACCTTCCTGAGAGGTAACCATTTACCTTTCAAGCATCAAAGCCTGGGGAAATTCTGTGCACAGTATAAGAATTACCTGCAACCAGTGAACTTGGAGGAATGAGAAGTGAGATTAGACTGTGAATTAAAGAACTTTTCTGAACTTACACACACATTACATACATGTGCGCTTAGAATTAGAAGGAGGTTAAGTTAGGTTAAGTAAGTCAATAGTGATAAGTTAAAGTTTGATTCTATTTTCATGTCTAAAGATAATTAAAAACAACTTTTGTTTAAGTAACCATTTGTCTTGGTGAATATCTATTGCTGCTGGATTTTGGGGTCATCTGGGCTCATAACAGACCCTGTGACAATAAATCTGAAATGTAACATTTCCATCAGAAAGAGGAAAATTTCCATCAGGAAGAGGCAAGTTCACCATCAGACAGAGGGAGGTTTCCATCGGAGAGAGGCAAGTTTCTAACAGAGGGAGAGACATTTCCATCAGAGAGGTGGGTGTTTCTAACAGAGAGATGCAAGATCCCATCAGAGGGAGGCAGGCTCTTCCATAACAGAGAGGGAGATCTTAATCAGAAAGAGGGGTAATTTTCCATCAGAGAGGGAAGATCTTCCATCAGAGAGAGGGAGATTTTCATCAGAGAGGATTTTCCATCAGAGAGAGAGGGAAGTTCTTCCATCAGATGGAAGGAATTTCATCAACAGAATTGGGTGGGAGATAGAACTGGGTGATGGGAGGTGAGGGAACTGCCAGGTTGGAGGTGGTCATGGGGAGATCCTGTGAAGTAATGAGATTTTTCCAATGTTAGGTATCACCCACCCCATCTGATTCCACTGCTTCCATTTGTTTACCTACTCCTGTACCTATTTTTATCTCTCTCTCTAACTTTTCTATTCCCACCCCCACCCCCTCCTCACTTCCTCGGTGGTCTCTCACTCTACCTGGCTCTCCACCACTCATATTTTCTGTCATGTACTCCATCACCTCTGGGCCCCTTCTATCTCAGTATTGCTAAAGGGTTTGGACCTGAAGCATTGACTGATCATTCCTACCCAGATCTGTCTGACCCACTAAGTTCCTCCAGCTGTCTTTCCTGTACTCACGATTCCACATCTGCAACTGTTGTGTTTCTTTCATGTTGGGACACCACCCATGTCCAGCTTCAAAGTGTAGAGACCCACTCACTGCACTGCATGTTACCTGATCCAGTAGTCCCTAATACAACCACTAACCCAGCTAACTCCACGTATCAGACGTGGTCAATCTCTGTGGAGCATGGTTCTCCATTCTGATCCACCCAGTCATCCAGTATTTGTTTGCTTCAAGTAAAAACACAATATTGGAGAAACTCAGCAGGTCAAACAGTGCCCTTTATGTAGCAAAGGTGAAGATGTATAACTGATGTTTCGGGCTTGAGCCCTTTGTCATACCTTGATGAAGGGCTCAAGCCTGAAATGTTGGTTCTGTACTCGCGCCGAATGGGACTGGGTCGCTAGGAAGATTTGGAAATTAGAGGGATACATTTTTAAGTTATATTTTCACACAGTCTGTGAGTCTATGAAACTTTAAGTGGACCCTGTGTCAATCAGACACTTGGTCGAATGCCCATTTACCTTCACCATTGAGTTGCTGAGCTGGTGAGGTCTATTCTGGTTGAGGACCAGCGATGCCAGGTCGACGGAGATGATGTGTTCTTCCCTCGAGTGGCTCCCCTCCATCCTGACTTTTGCAGGTAAGATGGTGCTGACCTAGTGGTGCGGCAAGATGGCCGCCAAGCCTTTTCGCGCCATTTCCATAGGTGGCAGATTGCGCAGCAGGTAATCTCAGGTGAGTCCGGCGCAGACGGTTTGGGGCTGGAATCAGATCCAGCAGCAGTACAGGCCGTGAACTTGCCTGGACCTCACTTTGCGCAGCAGACCCTCGCCCAATGTCCCTTTTCCCACAGCTAGAGCACGCCGAGTCTTTGGCCGGACAGCGGGCATGGGGGTGCTGTCCCTTGCTGTAGATAAAGCACTCCCAGGGTCGGGAAGTGGCAGCCATTAAGCAAGGGCCACCGTAGCAGGAGCAGCCATTCCTTGGAGGTACTCACCCGAGAGTGTGAGTTCGCTGGTCTTGAGGTCGTCGTTCTCGAGACTGGCCTGTTCCAATGATTTGGCCAGCTCAACATGGCTAGTGAGGTTCTTCCTTCCCAACTCGAGCACACACTGCCCCACGTGGCTCGAGCGGACCCCTGCAATTAGGGTGACCTGGATCTATTCATCTTCCCAGAGGTGGCCCGAAGTGGCCTCATGTCTGCATTTCTTAGCCAGCGTCCGTAGATCCATCAGATAGTTGTCAATCGACTCTTCGGGCTGTTGGTGGCATAGGGCGAGCTGGTGCCTCACTAGGACCTTGATCAGGGCCTTCATATAGCGGGCCTTCAGCGCTTCAACGGCAGCCTCCTGCATTGGGCAGTTTCGGACGACTACGTACCCCTTCGTCCCTACCCTTGAGATGAACGCCGACCTTGGAAGCTCGTCTGTATGGAAGACGTCCCTGGTCTTGTTCAGAAAAGCCTGGAAGCAGTCTAGCCAATATGCAAACTCCTCAGTCACGTTGGGGGACTGGGGGTCTATTAGCAGCACACTGGCCTTGAGCAATGCCTCCATTCTTGTTTGTAAGCTAATAAAATTGTAGCATAGATAAAAGCTCGCACTCGACTGGAATGAGAACTAACACTTTTATTAGCTTACAACACAGGTAGTGTTCATGAACAGGCTTCAGAGGGGTTCAGGGTTTAGGTGGGAAATCAGGGTTATATACAGGCCCACAGGGGAGGAGCTGGGAGGCGCGATCATTCATCAGTACAGCACATTTCTAATGTATCCCAGTTCACTACAGGCACCCTCCAGCCAGATGACATTAACATTGACTTCACTGCTTTCCACTAAACCCGCTCACCGTCTCTTTCCCCTTGTAATGCGATCAAAGGCCACTCGCAGACACGAAGCAAGCAGTCAAAGGCTTTGTTGATCAGAAGACCCAGACATGCCTCTACATGGTGCTGGTTCACGTCCAAGGCAGGTATGAAGGAGGAGACTAGGGCTCTATTAGGCGATCTTATGGGGAGGAGCTATAAGTACAGAAGACAGGCCAGGCTGCTCAGCCCAGAGAGGACATGCCCAGACATGCCCACAAGTACCGTGTTCCACCAGATCCACCCCTCCTTTTCCTGTCCTTCCAATTCTTCCATCCACCCAACCAACCACCCCTCCTCCCCCTCATTGCTGCTGCCCCCTCCCTCCTTTGCCTCAACCCCTCCCCCCATACCCCTCTTTTGTTCAGACCCCTACCAGCATTCTCTCACACCTTGATGAAGGGCTCAACCCCAAAACGTTGGTTATGTATGTTTGCCTTTGCTACATAATGGAAACTGTTTGGCCTGCTGAGTTTCTCCAGCATCTTAATTCTATTTTTACTTCAACCATGGCAACTACAGAATTTTGTGATTTAATTTTGTTTTTACTGCCTTCCGAAGTGGATCATTTCACACTTATCCAGGTTGAATTCCATCTCCCACTTTTCCATCCAACTCTGCAACCTGTCCATTTCCTGTTGTAACCAGCATCTTCTGCTCTATCCGCTACACCTCCAATCTTGGTGTCATCTGCACCTTTACTGACCCACCCCATTCATTTCTTCATAAACACCACCAAGAGCAGGAATCCCAGAACTCCCTGCAGAACTCCAGGCAGAATACATTCCATATACTATGACCCCTTGCCCTCTGCAGACAAGCCAGTTCTGAATCCAAGCAGCCAAGTGGAGTGAACTGGGATTCATTAGAAGTGTCCTGTACTGATGACTGGTCCTGCCTCCTAGCTCCTCTCCCGGGATCCCGTATATAACCTTGGTTTCCCACCTAAACCCTGAACCCCTCTGGTCTGTTCGTGAGCCCTACCTGTGTTGTAAGCAATAAAAGTGTTAGTTCTCCCTCCAGTCGACTGTGAGCTTTTATCTACGCTGCAATTTTATTAGCTTACAAACAAGGTTGGAGGCGTTGTTCAAGCCCAGAGTGCTGCTGATAGACCCCCCAGTCCCCAACGCAGCTGAGGAGTTTGCATATTGGTTAGACTGCTTCCAGGCCTACCTGAATGCGACCGAAAACGTCTTCCATACAGATGAGCTTCCAAGGTTGGCGCTCATCTCAAGGGTAGGGACGAAGGGGTAAGCAGTTATCCGAGACTGCCCGATGTACAAGGCCGCCATCGAGGCACTGAAGGCCCGATACATGAAGGTTCCGAACAAGGTCCTAGCAAGGCACCAGCTCACCCTACACTGCCAACAGCCCAGAGAGTTGATTGACAACTACCTGCTGGATCTGTGGACACTGGCTAAGAAATGCAGGTATGAGGCCGCCTCAGTCCATGTTCAGGAAGATGAACATATCCGGGACACCCTATTCGCAGGGATCCTCTTGAGGTATGTGGGGCAGTGACTGCTTGAGTCGGGAAGGAAGGACCTCGCTAGCCACGTCAAGCTGGCCAAATCATTGGAACAAGCCAGTCTCATAAGAACGACAACCTGATGACCAGCGAACTTGCGCTCTCAGGTGAGCACCTCCAAGGACAGCTGTTCCAGTTACAGTGGTCCCTGCTCTAACGGCTGCCTCTTTGCAAGCCCATGAGTGCTTTACCTGTGGCAAGGGACAGCACCCCCATGCCCGCTGCCTGGCCAAAGACTCATCATGCTCCAACTGTGGGAAGAAGGGACGTTGGACAAGGGTCTGCTGCGTGAAGGGAGGTCCGGGGAAGTCCACAGCCTGTACCGCTGCTGGATCCGATTCCATCCCCAAGCCGTCTGCGTTGGACTCACCTGAGATCGGCTGCTGCGCAATCTGCCACCTACGGAAACAGCGCGAAAAGGTTCGGCGGCCATCTTGCCGCATCACTAGATCGGCACCATCTTACCTGCACAGGTTGACACAAGACAGAGGGGGGCCACTTGAGGGAAGAACATGGCATCTCCAGCGACCTGGTATTGGTGGTCCTCGACCAGAATAGACCTCACCAGCTCAGGAACTCAGTGGTGTGGGTGAAGGTAAATGGGCATTTGACCAAGTGCCTGATTGACAGAGGGTCCACAGAAAGTTTCATAGACTCAAAAACTGTGTAAAAATGTATCCCTCTAATTACCGAATCTTCCTAATATCCCAGTCCCATTCGGCGTGGGTACAGAAACAATGTACAGTTCATCTGTCATTTGAAGGGGGGAAATTTTGTAAATTTCGCATGTAAGTTTAGATGAATTATGTGCTCCATTATTGTTGGCTCTGGACTTCTTGTGTCACCTTAAAAGCATGACCTTGAATTTTCTGGTCCCCTTCCCCCAGTAACGGTTTGGAATGGAGGGCCCTCAAAACCAGAACCCGCTTGCAGCCTCTCCACGCTGAACATCGACCCACCACCTCTGTTCCCAAACCTATCTGCCAACTGTAAGCCCATCACCACCAAAAGCAGGAGGTACAGCGCTGCAGACAGGGAATTCATAAAGACGGAGACCCAGTGCCTGCTGGAGGAAGGGATCATCAAATCCAGCGACAACCTGTGGAGAGCGCAAGTGGTGGTAGTAAAGGGGGAAAACAAGTCCAGGTTAGTGATTGACTATAGCCAAACAATTAAAAGATACACACTCCTGGACGCATACCCCCTCCCTCACATTTCGGATATGGTGAACGATATCGCGCAGTATCGGATCTATTCGACCATCGACCTGAAAGCTGCCTATCATCAACTGCAATCCTTTCCAAGGACCGCTCGCATTTGAGGCTAACGGTCGACTCTATCAGATCCAGAGGGGTCCTTTTCGGTATTACTAATGGGGTGTCTATTTTCAAACGGCAGGTGGACAGGATGGTGGATGAGTACGGGCTGAAGGCTACCTTCCCCTACCTTGACAATATCAACATCTGTGGCTAAACTGTGGAAGACCATGATGCGAATCTCCAGAGTTTTCTCCATGCTGTGAGAGCCCTGAATCTCACCTACAATTCTGACAAATGTGCATTCAGGACACACAACTGGCTATCCTTGACTACGTGGTGGAGAATGGCATCATTGGCCCTGACCCTGATAGGATGCACCCCTGTTAGAACTTCCCCTCCCCCCCTCCCCAGAACCACAAAGGCATTGAGGAGATGCCTGGGGTTTTTCTCATATTACGCCCAATGGGTCCTTCAATACACTGACAAGGTTTGTCATCTCTTAAAGGCCACCACTTTCCCCCAGATGGCTTTTAATTACCTCCGAAGTTACATTGCGAAAGGTGCCATGCATGCGATAGACGAGAATCTACCTTTCCAAGTGGAAAGTGACGCTTTGGACATAGCCTTGGCTGCTACTCTCAATCAGGCGGGCAGACTGGTTGCCTTTTTCTCATGGACGTTTCAAGACCACGAGCTCCAGAATCTGTGGAAAAGGAGGCTCAGGCCATTGTAGAAGCCTCTCCAATAGTTTGCCCACCAATGACGTAAAACTCACTAGTCTATAATTCCCAGGATTCTTCCTCTTACTTTCGTCGAACAAGGGGACCACATTTGCCGTTCTCCAATCCTCCAGTCACCCCCCCAAATCCCAACACCATGGACAGGGAGGACGCAAAGATAATTGCCGACGCAATGGCGATCTCTTCCCTCACTTCCTGTCTGGACCCAGGACATCTATCTGATTATTTTTAATCCAGCACTTCCTCTTTCTTAACCTCAACATGCTCCATCACATCAGCCTGTTCTGTACGGTTCTCACATTCATCGCAGTCCCCATCTATGGTGAATACTGAAGCAAAGTATCATTTAAGTCCTCCCCTACCCCCAGGCACATGTTCCACCCTTTATCCCTAAATGGTCCTACCCTCATTCTCAACATTTTTTTGTACATCATGTGCTATATGCTTTAGGGATTTTCTTAATCTACTTGCTAAGATCTTCTGCCCCCTTGTGGCTCTCTTAAATCCTTTTTCAAGTTCCTTCCTGGTTACCATATAATTCTCATGAGTCCTTATTGGCTTTTGCTTCCTAAGTATCATGCAATGCCTACATCAGGCGGCTTTTCATTGATTACAGCTCAGCCTTCAACCCCATCATTCCTTCAGTACTAGTCAGCGAGCTTCAAACCCTGGCCCATATATCGCCCTCTGCAATGGATCCTCACTGGAAGTGCGGATCGGCAACCACATCTCCTCCGCACTGACGATCAACACAGGCTCCCCTCAAAGATGTGTGTTTAGCCCACCCTCTGCTCTGTCTGCACCCATAACTGTGTGGCTAAGCACAGTTCAAAGGCCATTTACAATTTTCCGACGATACCACGGTTGTCGTCAGAATCTCAGATGGCAATGAGGAAGCATACAGGAGTGAACTAGAGTGGTGGCACCACAACCACCATCCACAACATTAGCAAAACTAAGGATTGTGGACTTCAGGAGAGGTAAACCAGGAGAACACAAACCAGTCCTCATTGAGGAGTCAGCAGTGGAGAGGGTAAAGAACTTCAATATTCCTGGATTCCAACATCTTTCAAATTGTATTATTTTACATTTGGACATACAGCACGGTGACAAGCCACAAGTACGTGCCATCTAATTACACCCAATTAATCTACAACCCAGTACGTCTTGAATAGCGGGAGGAAACCGGAGACCCTGCCCCCAGGAAAATCCACGAAGACACAGGAAGAATGTACAAACTCCTTACAGACAGTGTGGGATTTGAACCACAGTCCCGAACGCTGGTGCTGTAAGTTACGCCAACTGTGCTGCGATCTGTCCTGGCATCATCGTGTTGACGCTGTGATGAAGAAGGTACCCAGTGCCTATATTTTGATAGGAGTTTGAGGAGATTTCGTATGTCACCAAAGACCCTTGCAAATTTCTACAGGTGTACCATGAAGAGCGTTCTGACTGGCTGCATCAATGTCTGGTATGGAGGTGCCAATACACAGGACAGGAAAAGGCTACAGAGGGTTGGCCAGGACCATCATGGCCATTAGCTGCACTCCCATTAAGGATATCTTTAAGAGCCTCAAGAAAGCAGCTTCTATCATCAAGGACCCGCTGATGCACTATCAAGTAACTCAAAAGGCTAAAAGTTACCTGACTGATCGGCTTTTATTACCTTAAACAGGAGGCACGTCTCATGTTGCTGACCCAAGACCCGTGCTTGTTCTGGGAGAGGGGTTATGGCGTTGCCACCTTTATTAGGGGAATCAAGGGGGGAGGAGCCACGGGTACAATCAGCAAGGGGCGGCCCAGCCATACATGTACAAACATTATGAACACCTCATCACCCAGGCCACGCCCTTTTCTCACTGTTACCATTAAAATGGAGGTACAGGCACACAATCCTTTATCTGGACATCTCAAATCCGGAAAGCTCCAAAAACCGGCAAGTGGGGGAGAGCCAGCAGCGCGAGTTGGGCAGGCGAGGGTGAAAGACTGGCAGCGCAAGTCGGGCAGGCGAGGGTGAGAGATCGGCACCGCGAGTCTGGTGGGTGAGGGGTGGAGGGAGACAGCAGCATGACTGGAAGGGGTTGGGGGTGGATATGGTAGCACAATTTGGGTGGTCCCCAAAGGGTTCCGGATAAAGGATTGTGTACCTGTACAGGAGCCTGAAGACGCACACTCAACGTTACAAAAACAGCTTCTTCCCCTCTGCCATCCGATTTCTGAATGGACAATGAACTGATGGACACTACCTCACCTTTTACCTTTCTTTGCACTATTTACGGAATTATAATCGACAGTAACTTTGCACCTGTAATTGCACAATTCTTCTGTCTGTTGTCTTCATGATCCTGAATCTATTCTTCCCCCTGACCACCTCTCTGGGCATCATTGCTCCTTAGCCTACCATCTCTTCCCTGTCTCAGTGGGACAAACCTATCCAAGGACCCTGCGCCCGTGGTCCCTAAACACCGTCCACATTTCTGTTGTGCATTTCCCTGAGAACATGGGTACCCAATTTACTCTCCCAAGTTCCTGCTTAATCCCATCATAATTAGTCCTTAATCAATTAAACACTTTCTCACGTTGTCCACTGCTATCCTTGCCCATAGCCATGCTAAAGGTCAGGGAGTTGTGGTCACTAAAATGGTCACCTGAGTCAGTTCATTAGATCAACTATGGCCTCTCCACTAGATGGCTTGCCCAGTAAATTTGTTGAACATGGCCTGCCCTTCCTGAATCCATGCAGCATCTGTCTGATGGAAGAGTTTCTATCGAGCTGTCCACAATTTCTTCAGGCATTTTCTCGACTGCAGACGTTAAGCTAACTGAGCTGTAATTTCCAGCCTTTTCCCTACTTCCTTTTTTAAACAGTAGTGTGACATTAGCCGCTTTCAGGTGCATCCTCTGCCTTGAGGATGGCTGCAGGAGTGGATCCCAGCCTGAAGACTCACCTTCCAGGTGGCAGCACTAAAAGGCTGCTACAGCCCACATGAAAGGGCCTGTTTTTCCAGAGGCACCTCTGAAGGAGGCAGGGTGACTGGTGCCACCCATCGTAAATATGCGGCATAGCAATGGCGGTCTTCCCTACCCATAATTCCCCACGCAGGTGGAACCTCTCTGTTTCCCACACAGTTCCAGCTACATGGGGGTTTATGGGTAGGGAAGACTGCCATTACTATGTTGCATTTTGAGCAGCAGAGAGCGGCTGGCAGGGGATGTCGGGCAGGGGCAGTGGGGGGGGGCTGTCAGGTCGTGTGGCAGAGGGGTGTCAGGCAGCAGGGAAAATTAGGTCACTGACTGATAGTGTCATCAGCCTGACCCTTAGCAGCCGCTTTCAGGCAGCTGCATTCAGGTGCGTCGAAGGACTTTGCCAATCTGCAGATTACCCCTCCCGGTGGAGGGTTGGTGAGTGCCTCGGAGACGCGTCAGGCTCTTTCAGGTGGGTACCCCGAAAGCCGTATATGGGTAGAATATGCGGCTTTACATCCGGGTATTCTGGCCACCTGAAAGAGCCAGTCTGTCAGGAACATCAGGTCCAGGGAACTCATCTATCTTTAGACCCAATAGTTTGCTCAGCAATAGTGACGGTGATTGTATCAAGGTCTTCACCTCGCCATCTCTCTTTGGTATGTTAGACATGTTCTCTACTGTGAAAACCCACACAAAATGGCCTCACCCATTTCCGCATTACCCCATCGAATTCCCCATTCACATCTCCCAAGGGACCCATGTTCACTTTAGCCACCCTTTTGTGCTTTATATAATTATAAAAACTTTTCTTGTATGTTTTAATATTTTGTGCCAGCTTACGTTCATAACCTACCTTCCCTTTCTTTACTGCTTGCTGCGTGACCCTTGAAAGTTTTCCCACCTGACTGTTTGCCCACCACTTTTGGGATGCCCCGCAGCCACTCCAAGACATCCCTGGCACCTGCGAGGTACGCACAAACCGGGAGTCCCATGTGTGGCCACAGAAAGTCCTTTATCATGGAATCCCTGACCATTGTAGCTCCACCTGCCTTTACATCTATTCATTTATTTATTTATTTTAACAGCGCGGTAACGGGCCTCGGCGACTTTGCATGTGTGAGGGTAGTTACCTAAGGCTGGCTGCCCACATCCTTGCTTTTAACTGGAATATACTTTTGTTGACCACTGTGAAAAATCTCCCTCCACTGTCCCACCTGTGCCTGTGTTCTCAGTCTACGCTAGCCAACACCACCCTCATCCTGTTGTAGTCTCCCTTTCTTGGGCATAATCCACTGGTTTTACTGTACCCTCCATTCGTATGAGTATGCAATTACTCTTTGTGAGAGGATCTACAAGATCCACAGGTTCAATTACGTGCTGTGTAAGAAAGCAGTCATGGACCCATTTTATGAAGTCCTTCCTCAAGCCTGCCTTGACTGACTTAATTTGCCCAATCTATGTGCAAGCTTAAAGTCCTCTACAACAAATACATCCTTACGTGAATTAGATATTTCTTCAGTTTTTTATTATTTGCCTCCCCAAGGCCACAGGAATCTCAAACCTTTCAACCGCCCTGCACCGTGGCTCAAGCCACATATTCATCTGATCTATCCTGCTGTTCCTACTCTGGCCAGCGTACAGCACCAGTAGTCATTCTGAGATTTCTGCCTCTCTCATCCTACTTTCTAATTTATCTCCTGGGTCTCTGAATTCAGTTTGTGAGACCCTGTCCCGCTTTTACCGATATTGTTCGCCCTCCTCTTTCGGGATGCCCCAAGACATCCCTGATCCTTGTACCCACAAGGCACACACCAACCAGAAAGTCCTTTGCCATCGAATCCCCGACCACAGTAGCTCCTCCAGTCTTTACATTTTTTAAAAATAAAATTTAGACATACAGCATGGTAACAGATCCTTTCAGCTTCGTTTAAACATAGAAACATAGAAGATAGGAGCAGGAGTAGGTCATTCGGCCCTTCGAGCCAGCTCTGCCATTCAATGAGATCATGGCTGATCTTAAAGTTCAGTACCCCGTCCCCGCCTTCTCTCCGTAACCCCTAATTCCCTTAACCTACAGCCCTCGGTACGATTTTTGAACAGTGGGAAGAAACTGGAACCACCCCCCCCCCCCCCACCACCGGGGAAAATCCACTCAGACATGGGGAGACTGTACAAACAGATAGTGTGGGATTGGAACCCCTGTCCCGATCGCAGACGCGGTAACAGCGCTGCAGTAACCATGACGGTAATAAGGTAATAAAAGTCTATGCCACCCTGGTTTCACCTGCCCTCCTGTGCAGCAGGGCCACCCACAGGGCCTTCTCCTGATGAACCATCATGGCCCACAGTATCCATCTGTGCTGGAGGGAGATGACTACAGGGGACTCCTGCACTCCCTTCTTGCCACTGCTCTGCCCGTTGGTCACCCATTCCCTATCTCTCCCTGTGCCAATGCCTTCTGGCCAGGGATATCGCCACCAGCAGGACCACGAGTTATAACCCGGGGGAACAGTCAGGTAGAGAGAGAATAGCACCGTGTTGAAGGCCATCCTCCTTGCCCTAAACTCCAGGGGACTGCCAGGAGGTCCTTCCAGAGGCACTTCATGCCACTCGATCTCTGCTATGTACTGCCACTGATGCTCCTGGCTGATGTCTTCAGGGCCGGTCCTGCTACAAAAGCAGGTGAGGGGCCATAAAACTGACTCCCAGGTCAGAAAAGGTTCGGCTCCTCCATGCGAACCCCCAATTCGCGTACGTGGCCTTCCCAGATGGGCGCAAAGTAATGGCCCCCCCAGAGGAGCATATCCACCAAGCAGCACCCCCACCTCCTTCCATGGACACGCAATACATACCGTTGCACCCTCCCACCCCCCCACGCACCCGCCCCAGTCACTCTGGCAGAGCCATCATCCCCCAGCAGGCTGGAGGTCCGGGATGAGACAGAGGCCCAGGCCACAACTCAGCAACCACCGCTCTGCTGGTCGGAATGGAAGATCAAGCCACCAAATCGTCCTAACCCGTTAGACTTTGTGCCCACGTCACCCTGCCGGACAATTAAAAAAAAGTGGTGAATGTGGTGAACTACTGATTACCTGGCTCCGCCCCGTCCTGTGACTGTACTTGTGGTCCCTCCCTTTTTGACCTTGTATAAAGCCTCTAACACCCTGCCCCTGCCCCAGAAAGCCCAGATCATGTCACAGGATGAATAAAATTGACACGCAGTAAGTAACTCGAGAGGCTCAGTCACAGATCTACAGGCTTTTATTCACAATGGACAGGGATTTCATCCTGGGCCGTGACCCGGGCTTTTTGGGGAAGGGTCAGGGTGTTAGGGGCTTTATATATAGAGGGGCCACAGAATGGGGCGGAATTAGGTAATCAAAAGGACAGCAGTTCACCACAAGCTTTGAACCTACAGAGTGACCAACTCTGAGTTGTCCACAATGTTCTAAGTATCATGGTGGCTCCAGAGTGAATCTACACCCAGTTCAACATACACGTAGCCGTTTGCAGAAGTAATAAATAGAAAGGATAGACCAATATATGAATATTCACAGTTACAGATGGCATTTCTGTGGTGCAGATAGATCTGGAGTGGTCCATGATTAGGGTGCTGCAGGAGTGTTGGAAAGAAACCGTTCTGGAACCTATAGGTGCTGGTCTTTAAGCTTTTGTATCTTCTACCCAAAGGCGGCTGTGACAAGAGTTTGTGAGCAGGGTAAGGGGATCCTTTACGATGCTGAGATACACCAACGTGCTTGAGAAGCAGGTCAAGCAACATTTATAGGAAGTAAATTTTGGTCCTGGGCCCTTCGACAGGGATCAGTAAAAACTGCCAGGTGTCTGAATAAAGAGGTGGGGCGGGGGAGGAGGGAGGAAGGGGATGGGGGAGAAATACAGGATGTAATAGGTGGATACAGGTAGAAGGGAATAAAGCTGAGAAGTGATAGAGGCAGAGGGTAGAAGGAAAGAGGCGAGGAGCTGGAGGACAGGAGAACAAGGGATGGGGAAAGAAAGGGGGGGGTTAACAGAAATTGGAAAAGTCTGTTTGGAGGGTGCCCAGGGTGTTCCTCCAGTGTACACTGGCCTTGGTTTGGTGGTGCATGATGCCAGAATGGGAGCACTGGATACAGTAAATGGCCCTGACAGATTCACAAGGGAAATGTTGCTTCACTTGGAGGTAAAAATGCTGGAGGAACACAGCCGGTCTTTTCAGCGTCTATAGGAGACAAAGATATACTGCCCACGTTTCGGGCCTAAGCCCTTCTTCAAGGAATAAGAAGAATGAGCCAGAAGCAGGAAGTCTCAGAATTCAGACAGTGCTGGCTGGGCGAGGAGTCCAGACTAACACAAGGTGTTAATTGGCTAGGATAAGGGATGAGGTTAGAGTCTATCTTGTTTGTACGAAAGGAAACGGAGTGGAGAGACAGAGATAAGGAAAGGTGACAGGGTAAAAGTGGGGGGGGGGGGGGGTGGTGTTTAAAAAAAAACATTGGTTGGAGGGTGCCGTAAGATGGGACAGTGTTATGGATGGTCTCAGTCTGACAGTGTATGAGACCATGGACAAACATATCAGCAAGGGTATAGAATGGGGAATTGAAAAGGGTAGCCATAGAATGCGACAGCACAGGAAATAGGCCGTTCAGCCCATCTAGTCTGGGATGGCCATCATCTCCGTGATCTCACTGACCTTCTTCCCTGCAGTCCTCTCATATCCATGTGTCTATCCAATTTATTTTTAAAACACAAGATCGAGCCCACATTCACCACATCAGATGGCAGCTCATTCCACACTCCCACCACCCTCTGAGTGAAAAATGTTCCCTCTAAACCTCTCCCTCTTCAGCTTAAAGCTATGACCTCTCATATTTATCTTCCCCCAATCTACTGGGAAAAGCCTATTCGCATCCACTCTGTCAATACCTCTCATAATCTTGTAAACCTTGACCAAACCTCCCTTCTTCCCATTGGGAGATCCACACTATTGCGGCGGACAGAGCCGAGGTGCTCGACAAAGCGAGCTCCCGGTCTGCTTCCCATCTCTCCGACGTAGAGGAGACCACAGTGGGAGCACTGGATGCAGTAGACGACCCCTTCGGCTTCACAAGTGAGGTGTTGCTTCACTTGGAAGGCCTGCTTGGGGCCCCAAGTAATGGTGAGGGAGGAGGTGTGGGCACAGTGGAGCACCTCCTGCGGTCACAGGGGTAGGTACCAAGGGGCGAACGGTGGGGAGGGAGAAGTGGACAAGGGAGTCCCGGAGGCGAATCGCAAATTGAGAAAAACAGCACCTTTTATTCCGTCTTTGCCATAACATTGACTTCTTCAGCTTCCGTTAATTCCCTCCTCAGTCTCTCTTTTCTTATCCCTCTGTCTCCTTTTCTCCACCTCCTCTCTCCCTTCCTGACAGAGCCACACTCTTCCCCTCAGCTTCGTTCTCTTCCACCTGTTGGCCTGTGCTCCTCTTTCTTTCCCCCCACCTTTTTAATTCAGGCGTCTGCCTGTTTTTTCTCATTCCCAATAAGAGGTCAGGTTGGTACGTTGGTTACCTTTCACTTCCTACAGTTGCTGTGCGGCCTGCTGAGTTTCACCAGCACCTCTGTGCAACTGCACTCGACCCCAGCTTCTGCAGACGTTATTGTTTAACTCCTTTATGATGCTGGCATCTTGCATAAATGTCTGTAATTGATGGGAGTTTGGTGCCTGTGTTTATACTTGCTGCAGACTTCTTCTTTCCCGGCCATTCAGGTTACCAAACCAAGCCGTGCTGCAACTAGTCGGTACTCTTTTCACAGTCCATCGGTAGAAGCTTGACAGAGTATTCAATGACTTGCCTGATCTCCTCAGACCTCTCAGAAAATAGAGGCATCGATGTAGATTTTTCACATTTCCTCGGTGTACTGTATCCAGGAGAGATCTTCTGATATGTGGACTCCCTGGAACTTGACTGCAACTTCCCAGATGTTGCTTCGACCTCTGATGTTTTACCTTCTCAAAGGTGGAGCCCAGGGTTAGTGAAGTTTGGGTTTTGTGCAGTCATGCCAGTTGATGCATGGCAAGGTGAACTCCTTCAATCTGTCTTGTACCTGTCCTGCTATGTTAGTTGGAGAACCACATCCTCAACTCTGGTGAAAAGTTTATGCATCATTTTTGACAGAGCAACAAAGACATTGTTGGTGATCAAGATGATGTTCGTGGACTTACAGAAAACTGACATTAAGTTGCCAAATAATGTATTTTCCCACCAAAGATGAGGTATGGAATGGACATTGGCTGCACAGGCAGAGGATGGCCATGAGGATCGCAGGCAGAAGATGGCCGCGAGGGAGGGTCGCAGGCAGAGGATGGCTGCAAGGATCGCAGGCAGAGGATGGCCACGAGGGAGGGTCGCAGGCAGAGGATGGCCGCGAGGGTTGCAGGCAGAGGGTGGCCGCAAGGGTCGTGGGGCAGAGGATGGCTGTGAGGGTCGCGGGACAGCAGAGCAGTTATAGTTTTTGTCCAAATCTCAGTGCTAAGCAACACACAATAGTGCTGGAAGAACTCAGCAGGACACATAGCATCATACGTGGGTTTCCTACTGGAGGTAGAGATCAATTGGGTGGCACAGATTCGTGGGCTGAAATGGCTTGTTACCATGCTGTATGTCTAAAATTTAAATTTATAAACATTTAGAATAGGATAACCAATGCTTCAGGCCTGAGCCCTTAGACAGATATATGGAAAAAAGGAGAGAAGGGAAAGGGTAGGGAGAAGAGAGGAGAGGGAGGAGGGAGGAGGAGGGGAGGGAGGGAGGAGGGAGGAGGGGAGGGAGGAGGAGGGGAGGGAGGGAGGAGGAGGGGAGGGAGGGAGGAGGAGGGGAGGGAGGGAGAAGAGAGGAGGGGAGGGAGGAAGGAGGGGAGGGAGAAGAGAGAAGGGAGGAAGGGGAGGAGGGGAGGGAGGAAGGAGGGAGGGAGAAGAGAGGAGGGAAGGGAGAAGAGAGGAGGGGAGGGAGGAAGGAGGGGAGGGAGGAAGGAGGGGAGGGAGGAAGGAGGGGAGGGAGAAGAGAGGAGGGGAGGGAGGAAGGAGGGGAGGGGAAGACAGGAGCGGAGGGAGGAAGGAGGGGAGGGAGAAGAGAGGAGGGGAGGGAGGAAGGAGGGGAGGGAGGAAGGAGGGGAGGGAGGAGGGGAGGGAGGAAGGAGGGGAGGGGGAAGACAGGAGCGGAGGGAGGAAGGAGGGGAGGGAGAAGAGAGGAGGGGAGGGAGGAAGGAGGGGAGGGAGAAGAGAGAAGGGAGGAAGGGGAGGAGGGGAGGGAGGAAGGAGGGAGGGAGAAGAGAGGAGGGAAGGGAGAAGAGAGGAGGGGAGGGAGGAAGGAGGGGAGGGAGAAGAGAGAAGGGAGGAAGGGGAGGAGGGGAGGGAGGAAGGAGGGAGGGAGAAGAGAGGAGGGAAGGGAGAAGAGAGGAGGGGAGGGAGGAAGGAGGGGAAGGAGAAGAGAGGAGGGGAGGGAGGAAGGAGGGGAGGGAGGAAGGAGGGGAGGGAGGAAGGAGGGGAGGAAGGGAGGAGGGGAGGGAGGGAGGAGGAGGGGAGGGAGGGAGAAGAGAGGAGGGGAGGGAGGAAGGAGGGGAGGGAGAAGAGAGAAGGGAGGAAGGGGAGGAGGGGAGGGAGGAAGGAGGGGAAGGAGAAGAGAGGAGGGGAGGGAGGAAGGAGGGGAGGGAGGAAGGAGGGGAGGGAGGAAGGAGGGGAGGGAGGAAGGAGGGGAGGGAGAAGAGAGGAGGGGAGGGAGGAAGGAGGGGAGGGGGAAGACAGGAGCGGAGGGAGAAGAGAGGAGGGGAGGGAGGAAGGAGGGGAGGGAGGAAGGAGGGGAGGGAGGAAGGAGGGGAGGGAGGAGGGGAGGGAGAAGAGAGGAGGGGAGGGAGGAAGGAGGGGAGGGAGAAGAGAGAAGGGAGGAAGGGGAGGAGGGGAGGGAGAAGAGAGGAGGGGAGGGAGGAAGGAGGGGAGGGAGAAGAGAGAAGGGAGGAAGTGGAGGAGGGGAGGGAGGAAGGAGGGAGGGAGAAGAGAGGAGGGGAGGGAGGAAGGAGGGGAGGGAGAAGAGAGAAGGGAGGAAGGGGAGAAGGGGAGGGAGGAAGGAGGGAGGGAGAAGAGAGGAGGGAAGGGAGAAGAGAGGAGGGGAGGGAGAAGAGAGGAGGGGAGGGAGAAGAGAGGAGGGGAGGGAGGAAGGAGGGGAGGGAGGAAGGAGGGGAGGGAGGAAGGAGGGGAGGGAGGAAGGAGGGGAGGGAGGAAGGAGGGGAGGGAGGAAGGAGCGGAGGGAGGAAGGAGGGGAGGGAGAAGAGAGGAGGGGAGGGAGGAAGGAGGGGAGGGAGATGACAGGAGCAGAGGGAGGAAGGAGGGGAGGGAGAAGAGAGGAGGGGAGGGAGGAAGGAGGGAGGGAGAAGAGAGGAGGGGAGGGAGGAAGGAGGGGAGGGAGAAGAGAGAAGGGAGGAAGGGGAGGAGGGGAGGGAGGAAGGAGGGAGGGAGAAGAGAGGAGGGAAGGGAGAAGAGAGGAGGGGAGGGAGGAAGGAGGGGAAGGAGAAGAGAGGAGGGAGGGAGGAAGGAGGGGAGGGAGGAAGGAGGGGAGGGAGGAAGGAGGGGAGGGAGGAAGGAGGGGAGGGAGAAGAGAGGAGGGGAGGGAGGAAGGAGGGGAGGGGGAAGACAGGAGCGGAGGGAGGAAGGAGGGGAGGGAGAAGAGAGGAGGGGAGGGAGGAAGGAGGGGAGGGAGGAAGGAGGGGAGGGAGGAGGGGAGGGAGAAGAGAGGAGGGGAGGGAGGAAGGAGGGGAGGGGGAAGACAGGAGCGGAGGGAGGAAGGAGGGGAGGGAGAAGAGAGGAGGGGAGGGAGGAAGGAGGGGAGGGAGAAGAGAGAAGGGAGGAAGGGGAGGAGGGGAGGGAGGAAGGAGGGAGGGAGAAGAGAGGAGGGGAGGGAGGAAGGAGGGGAGGGAGAAGAGAGAAGGGAGGAAGGGGAGGAGGGGAGGGAGGAAGGAGGGAGAAGAGAGGAGGGAAGGGAGAAGAGAGGAGGGGAGGGAGGAAGGAGGGGAAGGAGAAGAGAGGAGGGGAGGGAGGAAGGAGGGGAGGGAGGAAGGAGGGGAGGGAGGGAGGAGGGGAGGGAGGGAGGAGGAGGGGAGGGAGGGAGAAGAGAGGAGGGGAGGGAGGAAGGAGGGGAGGGAGAAGAGAGAAGGGAGGGGGAAGACAAGAGGGGAGGGAGGAAGGAGGGGAGGGAGGAAGGAGGGGAGGGAGGAAGGAGGGGAGGGAGGAGGGGAGGGAGAAGAGAGGAGGGGAGGGAGGAAGGAGGGGAGGGGGAAGTCAGGAGCGGAGGGAGGAAGGAGGGGAGGGAGAAGAGAGGAGGGGAGGGAGGAAGGAGGGGAGGGAGAAGAGAGAAGGGAGAAAGGGGAGGAGGGGAGGGAGGAAGGAGGGAGGGAGAAGAGAGGAGGGGAGGGAGGAAGGAGGGGAGGGAGAAGAGAGAAGGGAGGAAGGGGAGGAGGGGAGGGAGGAAGGAGGGAGGGAGAAGAGAGGAGGGAAGGGAGAAGAGAGGAGGGGAGGGAGGAAGGAGGGGAAGGAGAAGAGAGGAGGGGAGGGAGGAAGGAGGGGAGGGAGGAAGGAGGGGAGGGAGGAAGGAGGGGAGGGAGGGAGGAGGGGAGGGAGGAGGAGGGGAGGGAGGAGGAGGGGAGGGAGGGAGAAGAGAGGAGGGGAGGGAGGAAGGAGGGGAGGGAGAAGAGAGAAGGGAGGAAGGGGAGGAGGGGAGGGAGGAAGGAGGGAGGGAGAAGAGAGGAGGGAAGGGAGAAGAGAGGAGGGGAGGGAGGAAGGAGGGGAAGGAAGAGAGGAGGGGAGGGAGGAAGGAGGGGAGGGAGGAAGGAGGGGAGGGAGGAAGGAGGGGAGGGAGGAAGGAGGGGAGGGAGGAAGGAGGGGAGGGAGGAAGGAGGGGAGGGAGGAGGGGAGGGAGAAGAGAGGAGTGGAGGGAGGAAGGAGGGGAGGGGGAAGACAGGAGCGGAGGGAGGAAGGAGGGGAGGGAGAAGAGAGGAGGGGAGGGAGGAAGGAGGGGAGGGAGAAGAGAGAAGGGAGGAAGGGGAGGAGGGGAGGGAGGAAGGAGGGAGGGAGAAGAGAGGAGGGGAGGGAGAAGAGAGGAGGGGAGGGAGGAAGGAGGGGAGGGAGGAGGGGAGGGAGAAGAGAGGAGGGGAGGGAGGAAGGAGGGGAGGGAGGAAGGAGGGGAGGGGGGAAGGAGGGGAGGGGGAAGACAGGAGCGGAGGGAGGAAGGAGGGGAGGGAGAAGAGAGGAGGGGAGGGAGGAAGGAGGGGAGGGAGAAGACAGGAGCAGAGGGAGGAAGGAGGGGAGGGAGAAGAGAGGAGCAGAGGGTGGAAGGAGGAGAGGGAGAAGACAGGAGCAGAGGGAGGAAGGAGGGGAGGGAGAAGAGAGGAGGGGAGGGAGGAAGGAGGGAGGGAGAAGAGAGGAGGGGAGGGAGAAGAGAGGAGGGGAGGGAGGAAGGAGGGGAGGGAGGAGGGGAGGGAGAAGAGAGGAGGGGAGGGAGGAAGGAGGGGAGGGAGGAAGGAGGGGAGGGGGAAGACAGGAGCGGAGGGAGGAAGGAGGGGAGGGAGAAGAGAGGAGGGGAGGGAGGAAGGAGGGGAGGGAGATGACAGGAGCAGAGGGAGGAAGGAGGGGAGGGAGAAGAGAGGAGGGGAGGGAGGAAGGAGGGAGGGAGAAGAGAGGAGGGGAGGGAGGAAGGAGGGGAGGGAGAAGAGAGAAGGGAGGAAGGGGAGGAGGGGAGGGAGGAAGGAGGGAGGGAGAAGAGAGGAGGGAAGGGAGAAGAGAGGAGGGGAGGGAGGAAGGAGGGGAAGGAAGAGAGGAGGGGAGGGAGGAAGGAGGGGAGGGAGGAAGGAGGGGAGGGAGGAAGGAGGGGAGGGAGGAAGGAGGGGAGGGAGGAAGGAGGGGAGGGAGGAAGGAGGGGAGGGAGGAAGGAGGGGAGGGAGGAAGGAGGGGAGGGAGGAAGGAGGGGAGGGAGGAAGGAGGGGAGGGAGGAGGGGAGGGAGAAGAGAGGAGTGGAGGGAGGAAGGAGGGGAGGGGGAAGACAGGAGCGGAGGGAGGAAGGAGGGGAGGGAGAAGAGAGGAGGGGAGGGAGGAAGGAGGGGAGGGAGAAGAGAGAAGGGAGGAAGGGGAGGAGGGGAGGGAGGAAGGAGGGAGGGAGAAGAGAGGAGGGGAGGGAGAAGAGAGGAGGGGAGGGAGGAAGGAGGGGAGGGAGGAGGGGAGGGAGAAGAGAGGAGGGGAGGGAGGAAGGAGGGGAGGGAGGAAGGAGGGGAGGGGGAAGACAGGAGCGGAGGGAGGAAGGAGGGGAGGGAGAAGAGAGGAGGGGAGGGAGGAAGGAGGGGAGGGAGAAGACAGCAGAGGGAGGAAGGAGGGGAGGGAGAAGAGAGGAGCAGAGGGTGGAAGGAGGGGAGGGAGAAGACAGGAGGGGAGGGAGGAAGGAGGGGAGGGAGGAGGGGAGGGAGAAGAGAGGAGGGGAGGGAGGAAGGAGGGGAGGGAGGAAGGAGGGGAGGGGGAAGACAGGAGCGGAGGGAGGAAGGAGGGGAGGGAGAAGAGAGGAGGGGAGGGAGGAAGGAGGGTAGGGAGATGACAGGAGCAGAGGGAGGAAGGAGGGGAGGGAGAAGAGAGGAGGGGAGGGAGGAAGGAGGGAGGGAGAAGAGAGGAGGGGAGGGAGAAGAGAGGAGGGGAGGGAGGAAGGAGGGTAGGGAGATGACAGGAGCAGAGGGAGGAAGGAGGGGAGGGAGAAGAGAGGAGGGGAGGGAGGAAGGAGGGAGGGAGAAGAGAGGAGGGGAGGGAGGAGAGAGGAGGGGAGGGAGGAAGGAGGGGAGGGAGAAGAGAGGAGCGGAGGGAGGAAGGAGGGGAGGGAGGAAGGAGGGGAGGGGGAAGACAGGAGCGGAGGGTGGAAGGAGGGGAGGGAGAAGAGAGGAGGGGAGGGAGGAAGGAGGGGAGGGAGAAGAGAGGAGGGGAGGGAGGAAGGAGGGGAGGGAGATGACAGGAGCAAAGGGAGGAAGGAGGGGAGGGAGAAGAGAGGAGGGGAGGGAGGAAGGAGGGAGGGAGAAGAGAGGAGGGGAGGGAGAAGAGAGGAGGGGAGGGAGGAAGGAGGGGAGGGAGAAGAGAGGAGGGGAGGGAGGAAGGAGGGGAGGGAGGAAGGAGGGGAGGGGGAAGACAGGAGCGGAGGGAGGAAGGAGGGGAGGGAGAAGAGAGGAGGGGAGGGAGGAAGGAGGGGAGGGAGAAGACAGGAGGGGAGGGAGGAAGGAGGGGAGGGAGGAGGGGAGGGAGAAGAGAGGAGGGGAGGGAGGAAGGAGGGGAGGGAGGAAGGAGGGGAGGGGTAAGACAGGAGCGGAGGGAGGAAGGAGGGGAGGGAGAAGAGAGGAGGGGAGGGAGGAAGGAGGGTAGGGAGATGACAGGAGCAGAGGGAGGAAGGAGGGGAGGGAGGAGGGGAGGGAGGAAGGAGGGAGGGAGAAGAGAGGAGGGGAGGGAGAAGAGAGGAGGGGAGGGAGGAAGGAGGGTAGGGAGATGACAGGAGCAGAGGGAGGAAGGAGGGGAGGGAGAAGAGAGGAGGGGAGGGAGGAAGGAGGGAGGGAGAAGAGAGGAGGGGAGGGAGAAGAGAGGAGGGGAGGGAGGAAGGAGGGGAGGGAGGAGGGGAGGGAGAAGAGAGGAGCGGAGGGAGGAAGGAGGGGAGGGAGGAAGGAGGGGAGGGGGAAGACAGGAGCGGAGGGTGGAAGGAGGGGAGGGAGAAGAGAGGAGGGGAGGGAGGAAGGAGGGGAGGGAGAAGAGAGGAGGGGAGGGAGGAAGGAGGGGAGGGAGATGACAGGAGCAAAGGGAGGAAGGAGGGGAGGGAGAAGAGAGGAGGGGAGGGAGGAAGGAGGGAGGGAGAAGAGAGGAGGGGAGGGAGAAGAGAGGAGGGGAGGGAGGAAGGAGGGGAGGGAGAAGAGAGGAGGGGAGGGAGGAAGGAGGGGAGGGAGGAAGGAGGGGAGGGGGAAGACAGGAGCGGAGGGAGGAAGGAGGGGAGGGAGAAGAGAGGAGGGGAGGGAGGAAGGAGGGGAGGGAGAAGAGAGGAGGGGAGGGAGGAAAGGAGGAGGATCAATGTTTTAACACAGTGAGAGGTCGGGCGCCGCCTCCAGGCGGAGACTGGGGGTCGGGAGCCGGGAGCCGCCTCCGGCGGGGACTGGGAGCCGGGAGGCTCTCCGGTCCCGGCCGCGGACCATGAGCAGCGGGTTGCGCGGGGCGGCCCTGGACGGTCGCCTGGACGCCCTGCGAGAGGCCACCCGCCGGCAGCTGAACGCGGCGGATGAGGACGGGATGACCCCGGCGCTATGGGCGGCTCATCACGGCAACCTGGAGGCCCTGCGGATGATCGTCGGCAGAGGGTAGGGGCGGGGGATGAAGTGGGAGAGAGGGATGGGATGGAGGGGTAGGGATAGTGGGAGTAGGGATGGAGGGGGGTAGGGATGAAGGGATAGAGGGGGTAGGGAAAGGAGGGGTGGGGGATGGAGGGAGAGGGATAGAGGGAAAGGGGGTAGGGTTGGAGGGAGTAGGGTTGGAGGGAGTAGGGTTGGAGGGAGTAGGGTTGGAGGGAGTAGGGTTGGAGGGAGTAGGGATGGAGGGAGTAGGGATGGAGGGAGTAGGGATGGAGGGGACAGGATGGGGATGGAGGGGACAGGATGGGGATGGAGGGGACAGGATGGGGATGGACGGGAGGGTAAATTCTGACCTCCAGTGTGGATGTCCCTGCCTTGTGCTTCTTGTCCCTGGTACAATCTCGCCCTCGATCTTGATTTCTTTGGGCAGTCTGAACTATTCTGAATTGGCTCCCATGTTCTGACCCCTTCCCTCTCCCCCTCCTGTCCATCTCTGTATCCTGTAATTGTAATGTCCATAACAAGGCCCACACACCCTAACATTTGGACGGAAACCTGTGACCCCCCCTCGCTGCCTTCTTTCTGTAATCATATGTCTTTTTTTTTTGCATAATGTTCAAAAGTGCTGGAGAAACTCAGCAGGTTGTGCAGTATTGATAGGTGGTTAAGGGTTACAAACGTTTTGGGCCTGAGCCCTTTGTCAAGGTTTGGGCAAGGTGGGAGAGGAGGAAGGGAGGAACTGGCAGGGGCAGAAATGCGGGCCAACAGGTAAGATGGATACAGCTGGGTGGGGAGGAGAGCAAAGCTGGGAAGTGATTGGGGAAGGGGGTGTCTCTCTGAATGGAGAGGGAAGGTGATGAGGATCTGAAGGAAAGGAAAGGTGTAGGGAAAGAGAAAGACCAGGGGAGTGGTTTATCGGAAACTGGAGAGGTCACTGTTGATGCCATCTGGTTGGAGGGTGCCCAGATGGCATCAACATTTAGATGTTGTTCCTCCAATTTGCAGGAAGACTCAGTCTGGCAGTGAATGAAGACATGGATAGACATGTTGATGTGGACTTTGTCTGTGGAATTGAAATGGGTGGCTACAGGGAATTCTCTGTTATTGCAGTTGAGAGAGCAAAGATTCGCAATGAAATGATCTCCCAGTCTGCGCCCAGTCTCTCCAATGTAAAGGAGAACACAGAATGCAGCAGATGACCCCTGCAGATTCACAAGTGAAATGTTGCTTCACTTGGAAAGGACTGTTTGATGGTGAGGGAGGAGGTGTGGGCGCAAGTCACGTTGTAGGTGGCGGAAGTTGCGGAGTTGGCTGTGGTGACTGGTGGGGAGGGGTAGGTGAGAACAAGAGGAATCCTGACCTTGTGTCTCAGGGCCAGGGCAGTTGTGCAGGAAATAGAGGAGATGCAGGCATGGGCTGAGTTGATGGCTCTAAGGGGAGAAGTCACGTTCTTTTGAGGAAGGAGGACTTCTCAGATGGGGTGAAACGTGTAAAATATAACACCATTTACACTTGTTGAATGTACTTTTATCAGCAGTCCACTGGGTCTGAGGTGGCTTCCCTCAGCACCAGTTTGGTGGCTTCTGCAGTGGTTGAATGAGATCACGTGGGAGAAAAAGACGCTCGTAACTGACCAAATAGTGAGCTGCTGGAGGGACTCAGGTGGGTCAGGCAGCATCTGCGGAGGGGATGGCCAGTTAAAGGTTTGGGTTAGGACTCTTTTATGTAGAGACAATTGCACGGGGTTCAGGAGGTGGCACTAATGCTGTCGTTGATGTAGTGGAGGATGAGATGGGGAGTGGTACATGAGCATGATTGGAACAGGGACTGGTTCACTGGGGCTCAGAGGTGCTAGGTTTTGGGCAGAAGGTGGAGTTGCTGGAAGAGACAGAGAGCACCAGGAAGAGGATTGAAGTTACAAGAGATGGAAGGAGTGGAACCGTATAGAGGCGGGGGTAACGTTCCCTCTAATTTTTTGTAGTCAGTGTGCGCCACAAACCCATGTTGTGCAAATTTTTTTCCTGTGACAAAAGTCTGTGCTCACTGGATGCTTGTGCAAATGTAAACCTGATAGTGCTTCAAGATAATTTTGGCGCAGCCTATCGTTTGTGGCTAATAAAACTGGATTGGCATATTTTAATATCATACAAGTATGATTCCATTCTACGAAGTAACGTATTTCGTTAAGATTTTATTCTATTCTTTGAACTACTTTATTCAGTTTGTTGTTCCATTAAATAAAACATCAATGAATATTTCCTTTTTGTTATGTGGAATAAATTAATAACATCCAGGAATTCACAGATTATTATTATTAAAGTTGCTGGAAATGGTAAAATCAAAACTCTTTCAGTTACAAACTATCCAGATGATTCATGTGAAAATCTTCACACCCAGCACAGTTTATGTAGGTTTACAAAATTGTTAAGCCATTCAACTTCAAACAACTTGCAGTTCTTTTGGACTTCACACCCTTCACTTCTTTTGAATTCGACATAGGGAATTAATATTTATTTCAATAAAAACTCAGTAAGCTATCGACAGAATTTGAAAGAGATCTTCGTAAACTTGGCACCCATGCACAAAAATAATGGAATTAAATTTATAATAATATCCTTCTTAGACCTCTAGAAATTCTCCTCTGTAGGATGTAGGCAGAAGACGGGTACCTATTGCCAGTTAGTTTACTGTCTGTAGTTGAGAAAATGCTTGAAGCTGTCATTAAGGATGAAATAGTGAGACATTTCGAACAAAGAGGTTCCATCAGGCAGACACAGCATGGACTCAGAAAGGGCAGGTCTTGTTTGATAAACTTGCTGGAGTTCTTTGAGGATATAATGGGTGCGGTAGAGGGGAACAGGTTGATGTTGTACATTTGGATTTCTAGAAGGCGTTTGATAAGATGCCGCACAAGAGACTTATCGATAAGATACAGATGAATGGAGTTGGGGGAAGTACATTGGTGTGGATTGAGGATTGGTTAACTGACAGAAGGCAGAGGGTCGGGATAAATGGGTGTTTTTCTGATTGACAGACTCTGGTAAGTGGGGTGGAACAGGGGTCAGTGCTGGGCCCGCAGCTGTTCACCAATTACCTTGATTATTTGGAAGAGGGAACAGAGTGTCGTGTCGACAAGTTTGCAGTTGATACTAAATTGAGTGGAAAACCAAATTGTACAGTGGATGTGGAGAGGCTGCAGAAGGATCTAGTTAAGGTAGGCGAGTGGGCAAAGGTCTGGCAGATGGAGAACAATGTTAGTAAATGCCAGGCCATACACTTTGGTAGGAAAAATAGAAGAGCAGATTATTATTTAAATGGTGAAAAACTGCAGCATGCTGTCATGCAGAAGGATTAGGAGTGCTTGTGCATGAATTGCAAAAAGTTGGGTTGCAGGTACAACAGGTTATTAAGACGGCAAATGGAATGTTGGCCTTCATCGCTAGAGAAATTGAATTCAAGAGCAGGAAGGTCATGCTGCAACTGTACAAGGTAATGGCGAGGCCGCACCTGGAGAACTGTGTGCAGTTCTGCCCTCCATATGAGGAAGAATATACTGGCCTTGGAGGCGGTCCAGAGGAGGTTCACCAGGTTGATCCCGGAGATGAGGGGGTTAACCTATGAGGAGAGACTAAATCGTCTGGGATTATACTCACTCGATGAAAGTGAGAATGAGAGGATATCTTATAGAAATAGAAACATAGAAGATAGGAGCAGGAGTAGGTCATTCGACCCTTCGAGCCTGCTCCGCCATTCAACGAGATCATGGCTGATCTTAAAGTTCAGTACCCCGTCCCCGCCTTCTCTCCGTAACTTTTAATACCCTTATATTGAAGAAATATATCTAATTCCCCCTTAAATATATTTAATGAACCTGCCTCTACTCCCCTCTGTGGCAATGAATTCCACAGATTCACCACCCTCTGGGTAAAGAAATTCCTCCTCATCTTGGTCCTAAATGGTTTGCCTATTATCCTCAAACCATGGCCCCGGGTTCTGGATTTTCCCATCTTTGGAAACATCCCATCTGCATCCATTCTGTCCAGTCCTGCCAGAATTTTATATGTCTCTATGAGATCCCCTCTCAATCTTCTAAACTCCAGCGAGTACAATCCCAATTTGCTCAATCTTTCCTCATAAGTCATTCCTGCCATTCCAGGTATCAGCCTGGTGAATCACCTCTGCACTCCCTCCATTGCAAGAACATCCTTCCTTAGATAAGGAGACCAAAACTGCACACAATACTCCAGGTGGGGTCTCACCAAGGCCCTGTACAGCTGCAGTAAGGTATCCTTGTTCCTATACTCAAACCCTCTTGATATGAAGGCCAACATACCATTTGCCTTTTTAACCGCCTGCTATACCTGCATGCTTGCCTTCAGAGACTGGTGTACAGGTACCCCTAGGTCTCTCTGCACTTCC